>NC_030857.1:5489187-5613667 GCF_000208745.1 Theobroma cacao | reverse complement strand
AAACATGCTCTAAGGAAAATCATTACATGCTTAAAAGGAAGCCACTTTGGCCATGTTTGTGGCTTCTTTTATTGACATGTGCCTAATTTTACATGCTTAAAAAGAAGCCCACACACTTGGCCACGTTTGTGGCTTCTTTTATTCACATGTGACTAGTTTAAAATGGTTGATTTAGAAAGAATTTGGAGATGGTTGTTGTGGACCGGTTGCACTTAGGATTGTCAACAGGAGATTTTTTTTTCTTTAGCTTCGGAAGAGGTTTTTCCCTTCATTGAGTGATGGTGTTTTGGTTCACAAGGAATCGAAGCTAACAAACAGTATTTTCATGTACTAAGAAATATATATTTTTTATAAAATAAAATATAAAAATAAAACTTTTTTTTGTAGATATTTATGGATTTCATCCAAGTTTGATGTGAAACAAATCTTTAATTTGTAATGAGGCATGGTAGGAATCACAATGTGGATTAATTTTTAAATAATTATAAAGGCATGAGATAAAAAAGTATTAATTAAAATTGAAGATCCTTTAGAAAATTTCATCATTAAAACAAAAAAAATTTAATAAGTATAATTAATATTCATTTTATTTTGACTTTCAAAAAATATTCATTTTATTTTAATAATTTTATTGTATCAATTATGTAACTTATCAATAATTATTTTAAAATATTATATTTTCTCAATATAAATTTGATTTCATTATTAGAATCATGTAATTAATAAAATATGATTATATCAACATTAACATATATTATGATTCCACTATTATAAAAAGTCAAATGTTTTCAAAAAATTATTTAAATAAAAAATTTTGCTTAATAAGAGATGAGAAAATATTTAAAATAATTTTTTAAATAAGCATTTTTAAATTATCATTATAACTATTATTTATAATATTTTTAAATTTAATTAATTTTTATTTTTATTTATAATATTATATAATTTAATTTTTTTTAATAAAAAATTCAACATTCACGCGAAGCGGGGCACCACTCTAGTAACATTTAATGAGAGTCATCATGTAGCGGAAATTAAAATTTTTGCCTTAAAGTAGGATTATTTTTGTTTTGTTTAATGTAAAATACAATCATTGGAGAAGAGTTGTATTTTTTTTATCTCAGATGTCGAAATCAAGACATCAAAATATTACCTCTAATGGTAATCCACAGGGATGGTCAATGAGAAAAGCTCCAAGGAGGATTGGGAATGCTTGGGATGACCAAACCTTGTGCTAGAAAGGTTAAGTGACCTCTAATTTTCACACTTTTCAAGGTAAAAGTCGAAATTGGAAAGCAAAATCAGAGGAAGAAAACCCAGTCATCAATTGGTAAAGGGGAAGGGTGCAATGCCAATCGGGGTTCCCTTCCCTCTTTGGGTTGCCAAACCTCCTCTCCCTTTTTCTTTTTCAGCACTTAGCCACGTAATTAGGTCAGCTTATAACATTATATTTAAATGAGCAAACTAAAGTTAACTTCACTATTAAGTTATTGCAAAATTACACTTATGATTTAATTGATCATTTCAAATAATCTCTTTTCAGTCATAATTTTAATACAATTATAAGTTCAACTTCACTTCCCCATTTTACTTTCTCATTAAGTCATCCTTAATGTGTGTGACATATTTGGCTGTTAATATATTAGTAATAAATATAAATTATAATTTGAAATAAACTCTTTTACATTTATTTTTAATTCTCAAGTTTGACTCAACTTTTTAATAATCAGTCTTTTATAATTAATATTCCTTCATCTACTAACATCTTGACAGAACATAAAACATGGCTGTGTGTCTTCTCTATGTTGTCTATGTTATGTTAGTTCTTGATATTTGTAATCAACTCCTTTTAATGAGATTTGAAAAACTCCTTTTCTTGGATTCTCAATTTGCCTTGCCTAAGACTCTTTTGATTTGTTAAGTATCAAGGTGCAATTGGCATATTTTCTTTAATATCACTTAAGATCGATGATGAATTCCTTACTGAGCATTCACTTACTTTCATGTGTTTCATATTACATCCAACATTCATCTTTTATGAATATCATCGGTTAGAATTGCTGAAGACTTTATCAAGTATTATAACAATCAATACGCAAAGTATTGATTTCCTTGTATTTGTTTGGCTTGTTTTGACTTCTTAGACTTTTCTTATCTCCTCTATCTTTGTAGCCTTTTGATTTCTTAATTACTAAACTTTCTTTCGATCGAGATAAAAAAAAAAGTTAGATTATATAGGCTACACGCACAAAGACCTAACCCTGCTTGTCTATTCATTGATAACACCACCGGCTAATAGCTATACTCTACTATACTTAAACCTGATAGATTGATAATCATGTCTCCTCAATTGTCATCACAAATACTATATGAATTAAAAGAAAATAAAAGCATTGCAAGAGTAGATGAGCTGACCATGAGACCGTTTCCTTGCAAGTTTCATTTCATTTCATATCAATCATTGAGACACTGAATTGAGAGAAGCACAAATTATTTAGTAGGATTAATGTCCCATTGGTGCTAACTCTCAATATTTTTCTTCCATTATTGCCTTATTTGGAATTCCTCCGAGTTATTCCCCCCACATGTTGCAAGATTGAAAGGTGCTCTTTGGCTTATTAATCATTTTAAGATACCACCGATTAATAACAAACAAGTAATTATCCAAATATATAAGGTGAGACAGGGGGAATACTCCGCCTAATAATTTTATATTTATTTGTTCTTCACCTTTCAGGAGATGAGGAGATCTCATGTAATCACTATATATATTATTCAAACAACATAACATCGAAATGCATATAGTACCTCCGCTGTTGGTGGAGAGGGATGACTTCACTAACCCTAGAAATCTGACACTCGGTGGTTCTCTTTTCATTTAGAAAATATCAATTATGCTTAATTAATGTTTTTGTGTAAAATTAATTAATTTTTTTCTAACGATTCAAGATATATCCGTGATTAAAACTTAAAACATCAACTTAAAAGTAATTTCGAACAAATTACAGGAAAAGTAAGATGAAATTATTAAGATAAAAGAGAATTACTTTGTTTCATGTAATCCAAAATTATATATATTGAAAATAAATGTTTCAAATTAATATATATCCAAATTATAAAAATAATATGACACGTGGGAATGACTTGGCATGTTTTTCACCACTCAATTATGAGGGAGAGAGTTGACGAGGCATTGAGATGGGTAATTTTGAAACCGACCAACTCAATTATATCTTCATTATTTTTTGGAGCTTTGAATTTCGAAGTCAACGTCCATGTGTTTGAATACCTACTGCACTGGATAAGATTTCATTAGTTTTTTCTAATTAATTAAATACTCCGATGTTGGCTGTTTCTTCTAAAATATTCCATGAAAATTGAAGCTAACATTGTACATTGATACATCATTGCATGCGCAGGCTAATGGCTATAACTTATAAGTATCAAAGCAATTAGCTATAGGGTGCTTCCCTGCCCCCTCCAATTTTTGAACCACTTATGCTTAATTAAGCTCTCATCATCATCATCATCATCATCTCTTTTTTAATTAGCATTGATCCAATGCCACCCACTTGTTTAAGTGGGTGAGAAAATAATCAAAATAAGATTAATTAATTATTTGTAAAAGTATATAATTATAAAAAATTAAAAGAGGATGGTGGCACACGAAAGTTATAAAATTTCTAATTTAATTAATTTAATCATTGTAATGTAAACATAATAGTTTTCAATCACTTCCTACTAGCTTTAATCATTAAACTTTTAAAATGATCCATTATCATAATACAATTAATTAAGAGGTGAGGCATTTTTTTTTACTAAATCAAAGGAGATTTATTATATATCAAGCAATTATACATGATTGTGATTTTCATAATGAAGATTGAAAACATTTCGACTCACAAGTCATATACAAATCATACATTAGTAAGAGATAAGAATGAGTTTTGAATTTATAAATAAGTATTTTCGTCCACCTAACACACATGTTTTTTAATTGAAAAAGTAGATTCATGACAAGTTATATTAAAACACTCGACTTTTTGTAACAAAAGTGTTGTATAATTAGATGAGGTAAAATGTTAGATCTTACTTTTGTAAATAAAAACCGTCTTCCATCTAACAGATATACTTTTTGGATTGAAATCCAATGAAAATCAAACATTTTCTTTCATAGGCATACAAATTTATCATCACTATATTTGCGCTTCAGCACTAGTAATCTTGAGGGAAAAAGGAATTTCGCATCTTAGACCTTTATTATATTTTGTTGGCTTAAAATTCTCACGTCTCTACTATTATAGCTAGAAACCTCATGCTTTGGATAATCAATTAGCAGTCATAATCGAAGATGGTCAACTCTCTTTAAGACGTGAATATATTTCAAAATTAAAACAAAGACTTTTCTCACTTCATCAATTCCATGTTGTTATGTACCCAATCGTTTACTTACATAAAATTTAGTAAGTGGTCATACTTTGGTACATAAATATAAATTATAAGCGATGATGATAATCCGATTTTATGCACATGAGCTATTTGTACAGTCAACATCTTATCTAAAACAGGATAAAGAATTTTGATATAACACGCTTCGATAGTCTTGAGCATGTTATAACTTTAAAACAATCTTGAAATATATTCTTGATAATTTAAAAGGTCAATAGTCTTGAGCATGTTATAATTTAAAACAATTTTGATATAACCTTCTATCTTATTGCTTTTTGATAATAATAAAAGCTTATTTTTCACAAAAAAAAAACAACATATATGGTAACTTATATATTCTAATTAAGACGCTTTCACATTGATTTGGCCACCTTAATTAGTGTACCCTTACTTAAATTCAATATTTCATGCTCTATAAAATGATATATATAAAACTGTAATTAATTAATTACAAGGTATATACGTACTTCATACTCATTATAAAGGTAAACTCTTAACCTCATATTGATTTACCTTTCATTTTGAAAATTTATGACACATTTTATACGAGGAATAGCTAAGCCATTCCCACCCTATTCCTTTCACTTTTTTATTCTCCTGTTTGGTTGCATTTTACTGTTAAAAATAGTCATTCCAAAGAATAGCTATTCCCCAAAAAAGGCTTTAACCATTCGCCTCTTTCCCTATTATTAGCCATTCCTTAATTGATGGAATAAGGCAAAAATATCTTTGGATGAAAATGTCTCTATTCAATAGAAATAATTACAACCCTAGCACTATATAAGATTTTTTTTTTGTTTTTTATTCTGTTCTTTCTCTCTTTTCTTAATCTGCCTTCCACCCCTTCTCTCTAAGCAAGTTTGCAGCCGTCCTCCTCCACAACCATTGTTGTCCTCCATTGCTGTCATCACCAAGTTCTCTATCGTCGACCATCAAATAAACCATGATGATGTTAGAGTGTTGAGTTGACGATGGTTGTAGCCATATCTAGCCATTGGAGTACCAATCTGGTCACAGGAAACGTCAGATTTAGTGGTGCCATTAGCTAGATCGATGCTTCAACGGCTAGATATGGCCAGGGCCAATGCCAAATTAGCTCTCCAACATTCGAAGAGAAAAAGGAAAGATGAGAAAATAAAAAAAAATAAAAAATAAAAAATGAAACAAAATTAAACTTAAAATTATATCAATTAATAAATTTTTAATTTTTAATGAAAATAGAAATTAAAACATTAAAAATAAAAAAATACAAATAGAGAAAAATACTCAAATAATGAAAGTAAAAATTATATAACTAATTTAATATAAATTATTTAATAATTTATATTAAATGATTGATGTTTAATGAAAATGTAAATTAAAAGATTAAGACATGAAAAATACAAATGGAGAAAAATGATTCAAATTGTTAAAATTAAAAATCATATAACTAATTTAATAATAAATTATTTAATAATTTAATAATAAATTAAAAATATTAATAATTTAATAATAAATTAATGATATTTAATGAAAATAAAATTTATTTTTGTTTTTGATGAAAATAAATTTTATTATAAAAAAGGATAGTTTTGTCATTTTATGATTTATTCTTAGGTTATTCTAAAATTATCCTCACCAATCAAACATTAACATAAGTCATAATAGCAATTCCTACTCTATTTCATTACATGAATCAAACTACATAATAATAGTTTCATTATATTCCTTTCTTATTCTATTCCTACAAAATAACTATTCTATTTTATTCCGCGAACGAAATATATTGTTAAAATTGAATTTACATGTTTGTGATAAACCTTTGAATGACATGTACCAAAAAAATAAAAAGTCTTTGAATGATATTAATATTATGTACAAAAAACCACTCAATCTCTAAATAATAATTTTTTGGATGTGCTATGCATACAAACTATCATGTTTGTGAGTTATTAATATTTTGTTCCAGTTAGTCCACACCATTAAGCTATATTAATTTGCTTTTTTAAAAAAATAAAAAATATAAAAAGTTTAAAAAGTTTTTAAATTATTTTAAAAAATTAATATAAATTTTTATTCTTTTATTATGTTCAATTAAGTACGTAATTATATTTCTTTAAAAAATATCATATTAAGTTTTTAACCTGTCTGACAAAAGATTTTTATTAGTATAAGAAGTTTGACTTGGGTAAAATGCCAGCACCCTTACAAACGCTCAACACTTTCATTGGCATAAGCAGTTTGACTTGGGTAAAATTTCTGTACCCTTACAAAAACTCGGCACTGCACAATAAGATATTTGGCTGCATGACATGATAGATATCTCAGAAGCATATACATAACATTGACTAAGACCCCTAACCTATCAACCTCAAAAGTCCTTAATTATATATATTTTTAGTAAATAAGCTATTATAACTACCAACCAATTAACTAATTGTTATCAATTAATATGATATTTGTCATTTTATATTTGCATAACACTGACGAGGTATGTTGATTTTTTATAGTGAAAAATGAAATTGTCATAATGTCAAATTATTATGTTACATTAGTATTTACCATAACAAATTAACATATCAAATCAACGTCACTATGCTTGAAATGATAAGTAACATTTTAATTAATAATAATTAATTAGTTATGAATCATAAAAACTTATATGACTAAAAATAAAAAATAATAAAACTTAATTAAATGTAATAAAAAATAAAAATTTATTTAAAATTTTTTAAATAATTTAAAAATATTTTTTAGATATTATGGCTAATACAAAAGATCAACGGAGAAGGGAAACTGAATAGGATCTAATCAACAAATAAAAAAGAAAAAGATAGGATATAATCAAAGATTCAACACATTTTAATTGGTTTAGACTTTGTAGCCCATCTTATTTAATTTGAAAGTTCAACGTGCATATAGTCTTTGAAATCAATGTGACAAATCTTGTCTAGCCCTCTTCCTGTCCCCTACTTCAATCTTTTCAAAAAGATAAGGTCATTCGATTCTCAGTACATATCGATTCAATTATTCTTTTTTCTCTTTGGTCTATTTTTTGACGAGTTTCACTTGGTACATGGTGTTGTTAGAGTGAAATATGCCAAACAAATAATCATATCACATCATGTGATAATGAAAAACGAAACAAGTAGCAAGTGGAAGTCCCACCGAAAGGACAAGTTCACCTGGCTTAAATTGAACCAATAAGAACACAGCCCCAAAGCCAATAAATTCAAACATCCAAGTCCAAACCCTAATATCCTCCCATAAGTGAACCTACCCTACAACTCGTCCATGTTCAACCATTTTGGCGTAACGTCTGCCAACTATGTCAACCTCAAGGGCAAGGCCCCACTTTACGTAATTGTTGAATTTGACAAAGACAAAATCTAGTAAAGGTGGAGGCCACCTTCTTCTCTGACTTTCCTGGTAACTGACAAAACGTGGAAAGAAAAATTGGTGGTAGGAGCCGTAAATATCCTAGCAACTTGGCTTTGGTTCAAACTTTGGAACTTCCAAGACTGAAGCTAAAACTCAACTACTCCACGTTTAACTCAATCGATCCTATAACTAAGATTATGTAGAAGACAAGTTAACATAAACAAGAGCTTGGAGGGTTTCCATGTTGTATGGGTCAGTTTGGTGTCCGGGAGAAGTTGGAACTGTTGATTTTCTAGGCAAATGAGGCATGCCAAAAGCAATGTTTTCAGTTCCTATATTTTTTTTCCAAAAATATAGGATAGGAAAGGAAAAAAAAAAACAGAAAATGGCTAGAAAATGAATGGCAATGTTGGGTTCATTGAACCTGGACGAGATTTGGGTTCTTTCCTGTTGATCTTCTTCTAGCAGTGGTTTATTAGTTTATATATCAGAATCATTAAAAATGCAGAGAAAGAGGAGGACCATCAAGTGTGGGAAGCGAAAAGGTGAGCTTCTGGACTGATTTTGAGAGCACTACTACTTTTTTGGCATGTATAATTAGTTCCTTTGTTTTTGCCTTTTTCTTTTTGTCATATATGTTGTTCTTTTCATACCTTTTTATCTTTTGGTGTGCTTCTGGGAGCCTGCAGATTCTCTGGTGAAGTAAAAAGCTTTGAAAATCTTTAACAAGGTGGCTGGTTTGGGTGGGGTGGGTTCTTCCACTATCAATGGCTTCAATGTGAAGTATATGAAAAAAAGTGAGGTAGACTTGCTAGATTAGCCTTTATTCTCTGTCCTTAAAATGACATGCAATATGGAAAAATATATGCTCTTTGATATTTGAACATCATCTGGGTTTTTGGGGTTAAAAATAAGAATAAGTATTCCACATCAAATTGCTGCTGGTGCAATTTGAAGTTTTTAGGATTATGGAACTGCTTATTGATGCATTGAATCGGTTGACCATTCGAATAATTAATCAGGAATTATATTCTTTTGATCTGGTCAAGTTGCCTTTTAGATTTTTCCAAAGGGGCATAATTGAATTTCTTTTCCAACTTTTATGTAGTTCTTTAGTATGTTACTCTCTTTTAATTAATTCTTTTCTGGGTATAGCATATTTTTCCAGTGACCCATTTTTTGAAAGGAAAATTCTATCTGCTGGTCCATTAATTGGAACAGTACTTGTAATAGTGGAGTTGCGGCCATGGATGGTATTGTTACATTTCATGAAACTGGTTAGAAAATTTTTTGTTTGTTTGTGTTTTCAATTTTACAGTCCATGTCAAAAGAGAAACTAAGTAACAGTTTGAGTCCAGTAACAGTTTAAGGCGGGGGGGCTTACTTCAAAATGCGACCTTTGAGAATACATCAGAGATGACTTCATCCAATTAAAACCAAAAGTTCTCTTTCTAACAGCTGGTTTTGATCCACATAAGCTACATTTTTCTTCGCTTTATTACTTTTCTGATTTAATATTAGCAGAACCGCCATCTATGTGGTGTTATTTCTGCTTGTATGTTTCTCTGAAACTTTTCATTATAATTATAAGAAGAAAAATATACATAAAAAGACACACAGAAAGAGGTGGCTAAAGTCTCTGCTTTCCTGCCTGCGCTGCCACTTTGCATACAAGTCAACAGCTTTATAAACTGCATATTTTATTCAATAAGCACCACAATTATGAAAGAGATTATCTTTTGCTTACATCAATGGCTAGGTATTGAATAATCTCTGTGTTGGTTGGCTGTAATATTAAAATTTGGTACCACTTGGTTGTCTGTCACGTAAGTGACATGTAAGAGATCCAGATCCATACATTATTGCTGTTTAATTCTCTCTTTTATCTTGTAAAGTTTGACCTGAAAACCTTTCAGGACTTATTTAAGCAAGATCTTCCTTCTTCCAAGTACAACAAGTCTTTGCAGTCTCTAAACCTCCATCCACTTTCTTTGGTTAGCTTCTAATTTCTTTATCACTCTTAGCTCAACAGATTTTACTTGGTTATGTCGGCATCTTCGCTCCATTCCAATGCCATGAAATATATTCACCTTCTATGGATGGGTTGAGCAGTTCATGAACTGTGAGCCTAACGTGATGTTCTGTTCTTAAATGTCAAAGCTCTGTTAGTAAATTTAACGCAATGTTTACATGTAATAACATATGAAAAACTATGAATTAGTTTGTATAATGTTTCTCATGGTTTGCACGGGTTCAAGCTTTTTCTATATCTCTTGGTATTAATGGGCAGCAAGAACAAGCATTGCCTTCTTTCTGATCAGGCTCATTTTTCCTGTTGTACAGATAAGTGACATGGCTTCTCAGGCTCATTCAAATGTTGAGGAGGGTGAAACAAAAGAGATGGACATTAGAAGCCTGTCATCCTCACACTACTCTGTGTATAACACACAGTATCTTCACAAGGTAGGAGTTCCCCCTAAGCAAAACCTCTTCAGGGAATTCACAGCCACTGTGAAAGAAACATTCTTCCATGATGATCCTCTGCGTCCCTTCAAGGATCAACCAAGGTCTCGAAAGTTTATCCTAGGCATCCAGGCCATTTTCCCCATTCTTGAATGGGCAAGGGGTTACAGCTGGAGAAAACTTAGAGGTGATCTCATTGCTGGACTGACTATTGCAAGTCTCTGCATTCCTCAGGTAGATTACCTATGCTTCAAAAACATACATAGGGAGGCTAGAGAACCTCCAATAATTTTCATGTCCAGTCAAATTTAACTATTCAGTCTCCTTGGAAAAACAGGATATTGGTTATGCAAAGCTAGCAAACTTGGATCCACAGTATGGGCTTTGTAAGTTTCCACGTTATTTATCATCACCTCACATTGTTTAAGTATCATCTTTTTGGCTTTGTCTAAAGGTTTTTATTATTTATCTTAACCATTGAAGACTCCAGCCTTGTTCCACCATTGATTTATGCCTTCATGGGAAGTTCAAGAGATATTGCCATTGGACCAGTCGCTGTGGTATCTCTTTTACTGGGGACTATGCTTTCAAGTGAGATTGACCCCATCAAAAATAAAGCTGAGTATCGGAGGCTTGCATTTACGGCTACCTTTTTTGCTGGGATTACTCAAGCAACTCTTGGTTTTCTCAGGTAATTGTGTATAGTCAAGGAAGTCTGATGACAGCTGCCCATAATGCTTTTTTCTGTTAACTTTGTGTTTCTCATATTTTTATGGATCCTTTACGGCTTCTAGCATTCACTAAACAAACTTTTGAAACAAATTATTAGGTTGGGCTTTTTGATTGACTTCCTGTCCCATGCTGCCATTGTGGGGTTTATGGCTGGAGCTGCTGTCACAATTGCCCTCCAACAGCTTAAGGGTCTTCTTGGTATAAAAGACTTCACAAAGAAATCAGATATTATTTCTGTAATGAACTCCGTATGGGGCAACGTCCACCACGGAGTAAGCAGCCCTCCATCTCTCCCCTTTTTTGAAAAAATGTGTTTTTTTATTTTCTCCTTTGAAGAGGAGTTGCAACCTGCAACCTGAAGAATTTCAACCAATTTCTCGTCATTTCAGTTACTAAATTTACATAATACAACTTTGCAGTGGAACTGGCAGACTATACTGATTGGAGTTAGCTTTTTATCTTTCCTTCTGTTTGCCAAGTACATTGTAAGAGCCTCTAATTCTTATTTTTGTTTTTTAATTATAACAAGCTTGTGACCATTTGCTAACTTTTACATGCTTTGAGAAATAGGGAAAGTCGAACAGGAAATTATTCTGGGTGCCTGCAATAGCTCCATTGATATCTGTTATTCTCTCCACCTTTTTTGTTTATATAACGCATGCAGAAAAGAAAGGAGTTCAGATTGTAAGCACCTTTTCTTTAACCTCTAATAATCTCTTAGTAAAAAACTGCAATTTAGTAGTTCCAGTGATGGCAGAAATTATAGTAGTTTTTGTAATGAGTACTGACAGCAGCACCACTGTTTTTCCCTTGTGTGCAGGTGAAGCAAATTGAGAAAGGAATCAATCCCTCATCTGTGCATCAAATTTATTTCAGTGGTGACTATCTTCTAAAAGGTTTGAAGATTGGTGTCGTGGCTGGTATGATAGCATTGACGGTAAGCCAACTGTTTTTTCTATCCACTTCACTAACCAAGAAAATTGATTATGACATTGTATCTAAATAGACCTTCCATGTTTCCTTCCTTCTTTTTTTTTTTTTGGTTGGGGGGGGGGGTTGGGGTTAATTTNTTTATCAGGAAGCTGTAGCCATTGGAAGAACTTTTGCTTCAAAGAAAGACTATCAAATAAATGGAAACAAAGAAATGGTGGCACTGGGAGCAATGAATGTCGTTGGTTCAATGACTTCCTGCTATGTGGCCACAGGTGAGAAGGGAGAACATGTTTATTTATGTCAACCTACTCACTTTTGCACTCAAAGTTCATACTACTTAAACTAACAAAAAGCATATGTATTTTATAAAAATATCAGAACTTCTTTTCTTTTGAAGCTACATGTTAAATCATGCATGTACAATATCAATAATTGACTGTAACATTTTACATTTGCAGCTTGTTAAATCTTCTTTTTTTGATAATGTATTAAATCTTTTTAATTATTTGTCAATGAGAATCAGATATAGTGACAATATAGATGCACAGAGAGAGAGAGAGAGAGAGAGAGAAAGAGAGAGAGAGAGAGAGAGAGAGAGAGAGAGAATGTATTGATGAATGCAAAGGTTCAAGCAAGTAAAATGATGTGATATGTATATATACATATATACTACTAATATATATATATATAATACTATATATTAAATAATTATATATGGATGAGAAAGGGGAAGATCCTAATGGTTTAACCTCTTGTTCTATTTTCTGTAAATGATTCTATTGGTATGTAACTGATGATATTATTCCTTCATTACTTTCAGGTTCATTTTCTCGATCAGCAGTAAATTACATGGCTGGGTGCGAAACTGCAGTCTCTAATATCATTATGTCCTGTGTTGTATTTCTAACCTTAGAATTCATAACACCTCTTTTCAAGTACACCCCAAATGCTATTCTCGCTTCCATCATCATATCTGCTGTGATTGGGCTTATCGATGTTCCGGCAGCAATTTTAATATGGAAGATTGATAAATTTGATTTTGTTGCATGCCTGGGAGCATTTCTTGGAGTAGTCTTTTCATCAGTTGAGATAGGCCTCTTAATTGCTGTAAGAAGATAGATGTCCACTAACTAAAATTCCTGAAGATGAACTGTAGGCTATTTATCTGTTTGATTTTTACTCTGTTGTCACTGAATTTCATGGCAGGTCACAATATCCTTTGCTAAAATCCTCTTACAAGTTACTAGGCCTCGAACTGCTATTCTTGGGAAGCTCCCTAGGACTTCTGTGTACCGAAATATCCAACAATATCCAGAAGCAGCTAAAGTTCTAGGGCTTCTGATCGTGAGAGTTGATTCTGCTATTTACTTTTCCAACTCTAATTATGTCAAGGAGAGGTACATGATTCTTAGCCTGTCTCTCATACTCAATTATATAGGTTTCATTTAAGGGAAGGTATTCTACAACTCATGATCAATATCTAGGCAATTGCTGGTAAATCATCTCATGAGAACCAGGCTTCAAGGTCTGGGTTTGGTTGAAACTAGCAAACTTATATATAAATTCTTGAGTTGTGGCTAAACCAATATAGAACTTAGCATGTCTATAGATCCTGTGAGGAGAAAGCTAGCAATGGCAGTGGCATGCAAGAGGAACAATCAAACTTATAATTATTAGAGACAACAGACAACATAAATTTTCTTCTCTGGGTAAATCGAACTATTTTCACTTGGTACAAGGCTGAAAGTCTTGAGTTCTTTCTCTGTGTAGTAAAATGTTTCAAGCCATGACCTTTAAAGTGTACTATTAATATATTAGAGTTGTGATAGGTTTCAATGTTTTAGAATTTGGCTGAATCAGCCAGGTTTCAATTAGAATTCAAGATGCTCAAAGTCAACATCCTTGCAGGATACTGAGATGGTTGATGGATGAAGAAGAGCTAGTGAAAGCTGCATGCCAGCCAACAATCCAGTTTTTGATAGTTGAGATGTCACGTAAGAATTCTCTACTGGTGTTTTAAGAATTGTTTGTCTTATATTCTAGCTTACTGTCTTTGTTTGCTGTTTAAGCTCACTTTTCCTAATGTCCTTTGTGTGTGTGTGTACGTGTAGCTGTGACTGACATTGATACCAGTGGCATCCATGCCTTGGAAGAATTACACAGGAGTCTAGGGAAAAAAGGTGTTCAGGTAAAACAAATACTGGCTCAAATAAAAATATATATGATGCAACAAAATCTACCTTTAGCTACAGACTATAGTTAACAGAAGAACATAAACTACCTTAAAAACAACAAAGTTCAATAGCTTTACCAGTTACCTCAGGTGCCTGCATTTTCTTACAGCTTATTCTGGCAAATCCTGGACCAACGGTGATTGACAAGCTTCATGCTTCAGATTTTGCAAATTTAATTGGTGAAGACAGGATCTTCCTGACTGTTTCAGATGCAGTTTCATCATGTTCCCCAAAACTGGTGGAAGAAGTATGAACAACGAGAAATGTTGCTGTATAACAGAAATGAGAGCAGATATACATGTGCAGTAGTGAGAGAGGGATCTCAGATGCAGCTCAATAATGAAGGGGCCAATTATAAAGATGGTTCAAGTGGGGTGGCTGAGATCATGTATAGTCCAGAGGGACAAAACACAAGTGTACAATGTGCTTGGGGATAAGGTTTAGGTTTTAAATTTGCAAATATGTCTATATATATATATTATCCAATGTTTTTTCTTTTCCTGTTAACCTATGGAATCACACATCAAAATCAAAGGGTTTTGTATGCTTTTCAGGAATTTTGATTCCTCTTAATATACACTTTTATCACTTCCATGGGAGAAAAAAATAGCAAATGAATGAATTAAGTGGGAATCACTTGTTCCCACAAATTACAATTCCACGAATTAATTGAAGTTTTATCTGATAGGGGCCAGTATCTTCACCCATTCTTTTATAATAAACGTATTGCATTTGATTAAAATAAGTGATTATGAAGATGAATTATGAAGGTTCATTGATTGAAACTTGACCAAACTTTTTGAAACCCGCTTTATATTAAAATCCAATCATGTTTACTAATTTAAAGTGGTGACGTACTCGAGAGTTCTGTTTCCATGAGGTAAGACGAGCTACACTTATTGTAGGCAAGAACTTAGACGTTAGTGTAGCTAGATTCATAAAGAACCCCGACCCACGTTCATATTTATATAAAGAAAGGTTTGTCCTTAATAAAGTAGAAAGATTCTAGCACGCCATTTTATTCTTTTTTAACTCCATTGGGCAGCTTTGTGGATAGAGTACTTTCATTAGCATCTAGCTGTGGCCCCATATCGGATTTCCTTCAGTAATTTCCAGTGCCACTACAGGTACTTGATACCATGGTTGAAACTAGAGAGTGGCTTGGAGTAAATTGATTTTGCAGAGGAACGCCTAGCAAATAAATGTTTCTGTCAACCTTAGACATAATCTATTTGCAAATGTTGGTATGGTCTTGTCGAGGAAATTTGCAAACACATCCAGCTTGTTGTCAACAAAAATCTTGTCACTTTAGTTGGTTGGTGTGTGGTGCCTTGTTTTTCAATGGTGGGGATCTCTTGGACGGTACCAAATTCTGTTGAGGTTTTTATTCATTAGAGGCACGACTGATTTTGTTGTGCTAACTCGAGAACTAGGTCTCTTGCGGTATTTGATGCTTTTTAATGGTGCTTGTAGCTAACAAGAAATGATTCTGTATTTAGTGAAAAAGTCTGAGATGGGAAGAAAATTTTCATTTTGATTAAAATGCGTTTCATGTTTTGGATTAAAGCTAATGAAGGAAGCGAAGCAAGTGATGAGATTGGTTCTTGGTCAATCCCATGACAATCCAATCTTTCCCAAACTTCTAATCAGTCCTGAATAGTAATATCATGGGTTTTCCCTGTTGATAATGAGCTGAAGCTTAACGTTTGGCGTCTTGATTAGAGAGGAACCGAGAGCTTTTGAATCTGGTGGTATATTAAGAAATACTAATGGGTCCGACTTTAGGAGTCGGGGATTCAAACTTTACTGAATTGATGGTCATTAACAACGCAATTCAATTATGTACTTCAACATAATGAGTCGGTTCAAAAAGATTTGATTATCGAGTCATATTCTTAGATCAAAATTTTTTAGATACGGAGAAACATCTTCGCTCTTGGGATATGTGATGCATCAGTAGTGAAATTGACAACTTTCGTAAACTGAATGAAGATATCGTGTTTGTTCACACCTTCCGTGAGGCGAATTCCATGGCCGATTCTCCAACCAAATTTGGGGTGGATAACGTCGAAATTTTCTTTACATGATGGTGAAAGTGGAGGACCTGTTTTGTGTCACTGCTCCTCCTTTTTCTGGTGTATGCTTCTGTTTCGGTTCACTGTTTCCAGGTGAGAGTATGTTGGTTTCTGTTACTTTCAGCTGGAAATCTGTTGTTTCTTTTTCTTCTTCAGGCGTCGTTGGTCCTTCACAGTCGGGTTGATTGCTAAGCCCCTTGTGTGGACTTAATTTGGGTGTGTTCTTGTTGCTCATGTCTCTGTTATCATGACTTACGACCAGTTCTTGTATCAATCCCTTGATAGTTACTAAAATCTCACTTGACTGAGAAAAAAAGAAATACGTTATATGGTTGGAAGAACTTCTTCACATTAGCATGTCCAGTAGGCTTGAAAGCCTTCGAATCTAACTATTACTCAAAAAACAGTTATGATAAAATTGTGAAAGCCAACCAAACATCAAACACCAGAAGAAACCAACAGCAGAAATAGGGGGAAAAAAATCAAATAACTCAGGAAAGAGAAATGAGAAAAACCAACTCTTACAACATTTGTATACAATCATGCGTAGAAGTTTGTTCATCAGAAATGGTATTAAAGCTCTCGAAATGGCGGCCCTGAAAGGCTTTTGGTAGTATGATGGTTGCTTGTCGGCTAGCGCTCCCAGATTGGGGCATGGGAAAGGCCCAGAATGAAACCAGCTAAGCTTGGCCCAAGGACACATTCAGAAAAAAAAAGATATGCTGTTTGTGGATCCTCCTCTTGCTTTTAGCTACCCGATAATACAGTCGCCGGTGAAAAATCAGACACAAAAGAGACTGAAAAAGAATGGCTTTACTCCCATCTGTCCGTGCCATTATCACTCACTTTTACAGACCAACAAAACCGCCTCCTCGACTGCCCTTATCCTCTCTATTCTTCCCCAAAAAGCTATCTTTTCTCTTCCATCTCTCCCCTAAACCCCAAGCCCTCAAACCCCTTAAACCCCTTGCCTCCGCTCGCCAAGGTTCTTCATCTCTCTCAAACCCCCCAAAAAATTCTTTTTTTTTTCTCAGATTCACTTCCAGATATAACTACCCATTTCGCCTTTTTCCTTCGCAGAGACCACTTTCGTCTCCAACAACGATGACCGCTTGGTGGGTTTTGGTTCAGTGAATCAGGGCGACGCAATTAAGACCCAGAGCTCGACCAGCACCATTGCAGCCATTGTCACTTCTTTAGGAGGCCCTCCTGCAGCCGTTGGCATTGTTCGTTTGTCTGGTCCCACCGCTGTCGATATCGCCGGCCGTGTCTTTTTTCCGGCCAAGAAGAAGAAGAAGCAGGAGAAGAGTTTTGATTCAGGTTCAGCATCTTGGAGACCTACCAGTCATGTTGTTGAGTATGGCGTCGTTTTGGACTCTCGAGGGAATGTAGTTGATGAGGTTTAGTTTTATAAAATTGACTTTATTTTTGTTAAATCTTTACCGGGTTTTTGTTTTCTTTGTTATTGGAGTTGGGACTTGGGATATGGATGGCAAAGTTGGCATTTTCGTTTTAAGTTTTTCTTTTTCTTTTTGTTTAAATAGTGTTCTTTTGTTTTTAAGGTTTTAGCTGTGCCAATGCTGGCTCCTAAATCATATACTCGTGAAGATGTGGTTGAGCTTCAGTGTCATGGGAGTGAAGTGTGTCTGCGTCGTGTGTTGAAGGCTTGTTTAGAAGCTGGAGCAAGGCTTGCTGAACCAGGTTGGTTGGCATGTTATGTAGAATTTATGTGGCTTTTCTAACTGTTAGATAGAATTTTAAATCATTTGATACATATAATCCTTGTTTGATTAAAAGCCAAGTACTCCGAACTTGGATTTCTTGTTTACTTTTCTATAGTTCGAATGTCATGCCCTTGAAAACATGCTTTTCTAGATGGCTTCTTCTACCTCCTCTTAAAGAGGCATTGGGGATATTCTCGTACATGCATCGTTTGTCAAAACATTTCCTCATCTTTTGTTTTTTTCCCTCTTTTTTTAGGCGAGTTTACCCTCCGTGCATTCCTAAATGGTCGCTTAGATCTTTCCCAAGCTGAAAATGTTGGAAAACTAATTTCAGCTAAGTCTGTTGGTGCCGCTGATGCAGCTTTGGCAGGAATTCAGGCATGTTTCACCTTTAGAATGCTGTTGTTTTTTACCTTTGAATTTTCCATAGTGCTTTTAACCAATCGTTGGTAGGCAGTGTGACTAACAACACTGAAGAGCTTGGCTGTTTGACAGGGAGGCTTCTGTTCTTTAGTCAGATTATTGCGAGGACAGTGCATTGAGTTGCTTACTGAGATAGAGGCTCGTTTAGATTTTGAGGATGAGATGCCACCACTAGATTTCAACCTAGTTATGGATAGAATACATGCCATGTCACAAGATGTAGAGCATGCGCTGGAGACTGCCAATTATGATAAGCTTCTGCAATCAGGATTGCAGGTAAAATCTCCAAGGACTCAGAGATCTTTGAATGTATATGAAGTGGAAAACTTTATGTCTGTGAGTTCAATTGCAGAAAGCTGGTCTTATTCATAATTCACAATTTATACCCCAATACATATCACAAAAGTGTCGGTAAAAAAGAAAACATATCAGTAAAGCATCAGAGCAGTTTCCAACTTTTGATCATTCAGTCGGATCTTATTATGTCTATCAGTCATTTCTTGTTTTTTGATAGTAAGATACTTGGAGCTTTTTGTCTATACATGCATAGACATAGTATATGCATTTTATCTTTAAGATTAATTATTACTAATGCAGTTGCCTCCATTTTATGAATTTCTGTTTTCTAATTTTCTTATTCAAAATCTTGCAGATAGCAATTGTTGGCCGTCCAAATGTTGGGAAGTCAAGCCTCCTTAATGCATGGAGCAAAGTATGTTGCACCCCCCCCCCCCCCCCCCCCAAAATGNATTTTCTTCCTATTGCATCATTTATTAATATGGCCATTAGTCAGTTTTGGTCTGGTCATCACGTCTGTGTTACATCATTTAAACTTTTTGTTTGACATGTGAGATCGTAGTCCTTTCATTTGCTCACGGGTTCTTTCACATAAAAATGGCATGGCATGGCATCTTATTCAACTCTATGCATTACTTTTAGCGTGCAGAGTGAGAGGGCTATAGTTACAGATATTGCGGGAACCACTCGGGATGTGGTGGAAGCCAGTGTTACTGTTTCTGGTGTCCCTGTAACACTTCTTGATACTGCAGGCATCAGGGAAACTGATGACATTGTGGAGAAGATGGGTAAGAATTTTCTCCTTGCCTGACTCTAATCCCAAAAAGGCTCATTTAATTTACAAGCATCAAGTAGGAGTATGCAAGTTGATTGTTACTAGATTATGCTTTTTGCATAAGAAAGTTGGTTCCTACAAAAATATCTTTGATTCAACTGCCAGTCTCTTAAACCCACTGATAAGGAAAATATTATTCTGGCTCATATTGGAAATTCAATGAATGAGCCTCTCTTTTGGTGGTCAGAGGACTGGGCTATACTCTGTATTTTGTCAGTTCCTATCATGAAACCTCCAAATTCCTAGCAAAGATGCGATTTGTTTCTTCTAGGTCTTCTTTGTGCTGCATAGAGAGTATCATTAAGCTTGCTGGCTTGTTTTGGCTTATCAATTATGCTTTGGGGATTACGAAGCTTGATATCACCGTGTTGCTGGTAATGCCATGCAAGACACAATTTGGTTTGATTACTCTGAAGTGTACAGGACCTCAATGCTTTTCCTTTCATTGAGTGAAGAAATTTGGTGTGTTTAATTTTAAACTCTGTGATAGCAAGTAGGGAGTGTTTGAGATATTCTTTGCCTTTCGGAGCAGTTGATTAAGTATTATTTGAGTAATTCTATTCAAAATTGGAAGTTAATTTTTTGCTTTAGGGTTCTTGTTTTAATATGTTGATAATTACTTAGATTTGTGTGACTGTTTTGTTCTAGGTGTGGAGAGATCTGTAGCAGTTGCTATGGGTGCTGATGTCATTATCATGACAGTTAGTGCACTTGATGGATGGACTGTGGAAGATACCAAACTTCTTGAGAGGATTCAATCCAATAAGGTAAGCTTGTGGCATTGTGGTTAATATCTACCAATCTTGCTACTTTTTCCATTTTATAAGTACTTTATCCGATGAATTAAACTTCTTTGAGTACATACTGTAATTGGTTGTTATTTTGGTGGTTCAGAGATCAACATCCATCCCAATGATTCTAGTGATCAATAAAATAGACTGTGCTTCGTCTGCTTGCTCTGATTGGGTGGATAGAGAAGCCAAGTCTTTCACTAAGCATGTCTTTACATGCGCCATCACTGGTCAAGGAATACGAGATCTGGAGAAATCAATCTCAGAGATTGTTGGCCTAAATCAGATTCCTGCAAGAGGACGTAGATGGACTGTAAACCAGGTTAGCATATTTAGACTGCCTATTTGGCTATTTTGCTTTTATGGCAACCATAGTTCCATATTCGTTTCTCAAGAATCTGGGATCCACAGTTTTGAGCTTATAACTGCTCCATATCACACGCTCTGATGTTGATTCTGACTGTTCATTGTAAAATATCTTCTTGTGATTTTCTCAGAGACAATGTGAACAGCTCATGCGTGCCAAGGAGGCTTTTGTTAGATTAAAATCATCAATAAAGGAGGAACTGCCTCTTGATTTTTGGACAATTGATTTAAAGGATGCCGCATTGGCCCTTGGCCAGATAAGTGGAGAAGACATCTCCGAGGAGATTTTATCCAACATTTTTGGCAAGTTCTGTATAGGTAAATAGATGGATTTTTTGTGTAGTACTACTGTAACTGGTTCACGTAAAGCATAAATTTTGCGGCTAATTTATTCTTTCTTGTATTATTTGGTCTAATTGACGGTATCAACAAACAATTAAATCAAACCAACTATATACTATTCGAGGATGCCGTTGGGGATGATCATGTTGACTGAATTTGGGCGGATTTTTCTTCGATTGAAAGCAATTCTTGATTTTAAGTATCTTAAATCCAACATATTTTCGATAATGTTTTCTTGATTGGGGACCAAAACTGTTGAAGGGGAAGGTTAGAGTGGGTGCCCCAAAATTGTTTAAACAAGTGAGAAGACAGTGACGAAATGCCATGAAAACCAATCATTTACACTTTCCCATGCTTTCTTAAAACGGTACAGTTAATGGCTCCCTGGTTCTTTAGTCAATTTCTAGTCTTCGTGGTATTGCTACTTGTAGTTAATATTTCTTTGTAATCATCTTGTGGGTGCATGGTTTATTTATAAACGGAAGGAAGTGCACGGAGTCAAAAAGTGAGACAACGCCATGGCCGGCCTTTGGACGGTAATGGCCAAGGGGTAATATCTAGAACAATGAATTAATGTTGGAGAACCAACAAATTAGACGGCTTTGCGACCTTTTATATTAATCAGTATTCATCTTTGTGAAAAGAGTAGCAAATCTATTGCAGCCAACCAGAAATGTGCCTCAGCGTCAAAAGACAACTCACAAGAGGAGAAGTGGAAGAGATAGAAAAGAGAAAGAAAGCAAAGGAGAAGGAGAAGAGAGCCAAGGAGAAGGAGAGAAGGAAGAGAGAAGAAAAGGAAAAGAAGGAGAAGGAGAGGAAGAATCGACTACGAAAGGAGATGCAGAGGAAAGAAGAAAAAGAGAAGATGAAGAAACAAGAATTGAAGAGAAAAGAAAGAGAGAAGAAGGAAAAACTACGTCACAAGATGAAGAAAAAATGATGATAATTATCACCAGTCCTGCCATGTTCTACATTTTTTTTTCTCTAGTTTGCTAGAATATAACATTTTTCTTTAGTTATACATAAACACTATCTTTGGATAAAATATGTAGCACTATTATATATTGGATTTGAAAATTAAGCTGATTTAGTTTGTCTCATTATAGAAAAAAAAAATAACTTGTAAATGAAGAATACGCTGTATTTTTCGATTCTTCAATGAAAATTTTAAAGATTCAATGTGTAAAATAAAATACGTTGTATTTTTTAATTTTTACAAAATAGATTTTGATTTTTATTTCTTTTGCTATACTAAAGTTGAGTGGTCAAAATTACTACAAAATACATTGAATTTAAACATAAAGAGAGGAGATCGATGCAAAAGTATGATTAAAATATGCTAATTCTAATAATCCTAAATATTTATAACTTAGATAATAGTACAATAATCATAAAATAAGATAATATACTCAATTTGATAGTTTATTGTTATATTTTTAATAAAACATCTTAATAGTGTTTTTTTAATGTTCGCTAGATTTCTTATTAATATTTTTCAAATTATATATATCTTAAGAAACAATTAAATCATTACTTATTTTTAATACTCTCCAATAATATCGAAGATTATATATATGTTATGAATATATTTACTTTTGACTACGCATTCTACTTAAAGAATTGGAAGAATATAATTAAGTTTCCATTGAAGAGGAAAGAGCAACGATTAAAACACGACATTACCACTCTTTCTCAAGACGGCTTCATCTCTAATTTCGTACAGTCAAGACGACTTTATCACTCAAATTAAACGTACCAATCACGTATTCAAAAAGTAAATAAATAAATGAATAGGAGTTTGAACGTCAATTACTATATAGTACAAGAAGAAGCTGCAAATAAACCCTTTCTTTTAACAATAATTAAATCCCTTATATAATATATATATATATATGTAATAATATAAAGACTATATAGCAGTCAATGTTTATTGTTTTATGCACCAGTAACAATACAAGGAAGGTTCCTCCAATAACCAAAAAACAAACCTACTCCTATCAGACAACTTTTAATAAACAAAGAATTACATTTATATAATTATTTAATTCTTATATTATACATGCCAATAGAATCTAGGTTAGATGCTCATGCTAAAAATTTCAACATGATATCAGAACAAGAGTTGCCTCTCTTCTTGTTGCCCCCGCCATGACAGGTTGCCAGATAAAAAAAAAAATTTCTTATATTATACATTGTAATTCTGTTTTCTTCTTTTAAGTAAGTTTAAGAATCCAGAAAGTTAAGCTACTGTCCGTACCAAAAAATGTAGAAATTGTCAAGGAGGAACTACACGGAATGTAGACATTGGATGTTGACATGCCGTGTGTTTTTTTCTTTTGGTTTCTTTCCTTTTAGAAGCGAATTAATGGTCTGATTTTCATTCAAATTCTCATCACCCACCAAGTACAGGAATGTACGCAGCAGCCGCGTCATATTGATTTCATATCTGTGAAAAGATGTTGGTAATTTTCCAACCCAAGCTAAGTATCAGGGTCAGAATAGAAGTGAAGAAACAAGAGCAGAAAGAGAAGGAGAAAGCCAAAGAAGAGAAGAAGAAGAAGAAAGAAGAAGAATGTGAGAGGAGGAAAGTGGAAGAGAGGAAGAGAAGAGAAGAAAAGGAAAAGAAGAGAAAGAAAACGGAAGAGAGGAGAAGGAGAGAAGAGAAAGAGAAGGAAATGAAGAAGAAACAAGCAATGGAAGAACAGAAGAAGAAACAAGGAAGAAACATGAGATAAGCTTACAAGAATGGAGACTAAGAAATGATCAAGAACAAACAAAGTGCAGATATTGGTCGAAGAAACTGAAGTTTATATATTTGTATTTTCTTTTGTGAAGGTCTTTCTCAATTTGTCATGTCAATAACAAACAATTTAGGATTTGTGAGAGTTAATTTAAATTAAATGCTGTTATTTCTCACATACATATATATTTACTTTAATGTTAGTCCTGAAATGAGTCTTGACTGTGATGTTTACTTTGAGTAGATGGGATTGCTGTTGGGCCAATAGAACATTCGAACCTGGAGTACATACAAGTTACAACGTAAGAATAGATTACAAGGAAGAGAAGAAAACATGCATTGTGAATTATCTTTTACATGAGAGGGAAAAAGTCTAGGCCATCTACGTCCCCAACAACTACAAAGGAGACTTAAGCAACGGCCAATTTAGAAGGGGGACAAAAACGTATGTATTAGACAAGTGGTGCAACAATATAACTAAAAGACCTAAAATTACAATTACTTCGAAAGAGAACTATATATAACTATTTTCATGAACAATTGGCACACCAGTTGACAAGTTGAATTCGGAAGAGCAAGACCATTTCTCTGTCAAAACCAAACCCATGCTAGTTGTTGACTGATCGATAGTTTTTATTGGATATTTTGCTGTCTAGACCTTTTTTTTCTTCTTAAATTTTATGGTAATGGCAATAATATAGATGGTAGAAGTGTAGGAATCTTAACGCGGAGGGACAAGGACTGAAGCATCGACGTTGACATACCGTGGACTTAGACTTTTATTTGTTCAAGTTTTGGAAACAAATTAATGAAGTGAAACCTTATATATTCAGATGATTAGTGAAAAGAAACACATACCAAAATTTGATTCATCTTTGAAATAGTAAGATAAGATGTTGCTGTGTCTCCAACCCACACTGTCTATCAATTTCGGAATATATATTCAGAAACGAGAGCAGAAAGTGGAGGAAAAGGAGAAAAAGATGAAAGCCAAAGAGTTAGAGAGGAGGAAGAAAGAAGAAGGGGAGAGAAGGAAAATGGAAGAGAAAAGAAGAAAAAGAGAAGAAAAGGAGAAGGAGAAGAAGAAGAAGAGACAAGAGGAGGTTGAGAGGAAACGAGCACAAGAAGAGACGAAGACAAGAAAAATGGAAGAGAGGAGGAAAGAGAAGGAGAAGAAGAAGAGACAAGAAGAGGTTGAGAAGAAACGAGCCCAAGAACAGATGATGAAGAAGAAAGAAGACGCTGAGAGAAGGAAAAGGGAAGAGACGAAGAAAAAACAAGCAATGGCAGAGCAGAAGAAGAAACAAGGAAGAAAGAAGAAATGACGAAGAAACAGCGGGTTGAATGAAGAACAAAACAAAATGAGATGTTCTTCTCACTCTTGTCAATTGTAATATTTAGGATTTGCATGTCCCTTCTGCCCATATTTCTCTACGTATATAGTTTGAACATTTTTATTTTCAGTTTCATTATTTTATGTTTCATATTCTAACTTTCAATTATATATATATATATATATATATATATATATATATATATATTTTATAAACCTTAAACAAGAATAATCAATCTCAAGAGTTGAAAATGTTAAATTTTTATTTTGCAAAATTAAAGTGTGAACTTATGTTATTTATTTTTTGTATTTTATGAAAATCAGGATAAAATAATTTGATTTTGATTAAGACAATATTGTAATGCATAATATAATATAATAAAATGAATTAAACTTAACATTGTGAATTTAAAAGTGTAAATTTTTATTGTAAACCCTAAATCATATAATAAGCGATAGTAAGAACTCACTATATAAAAGTACCTCTATTATTTACAACAACATTAAAATCACAGTCATTGAAAAGTATGTAAAGAAGATAAAAGAAAAAATCTAGTGCACTGAATCTAATCAGTATTATTTTCGTTCATAAATCATGTATGTTCTAAATTTCTTTTATATTAAATCTTGAATTAGTATAAATTTATTATAAGTAAAAAGTCTAACAGAAAACAGAATTGTGGTACCAAAATGTTCTATTTGCTGAAGCACTTGAAATAAAACAAACCCGTCCTAGAAAAATATTTGGAGAAACAGGGGGGAAATGAGCCGAATATTTCTTGGTATCTTACTTTGGATGCAAAGCCTCCTCCAATCCAAACCTCCTAGGCTGAATTTCTTCATTTATAAAAGTAGCCTTTCAACTCTTAGAAGGATATTCTTCTTATCTTTGACTTAGACAAAATGGCTTCATCCTTTACAACAAAATAAAGCACAAAGCTGTGCCAATATGTACTCTATATATATTGCTATACCTTTCAGTAATCGAAGTATGAAACTGTCAGTACTTTGCTACCAAAATGTTTTTCAACGTGAAAAGAGGATTAATGAAGGAAGCATGAAAGAGAAAGAAGGAAGAAGTAGAGCCAAGTTAAAAGAAAGGGAGAGGAAGGCCAAAGAAAAGGGTAGAAAGGAAAGAGGAGAACCCAAGAAGAAAGAGGTCAGGAAGTGGGGGAGAGAAGTAAGAGGTAAGAAGCAAGCCCCTACGGAAAGGAAAAGAAAAGAAGAGAGAAAGAAAGGCAGTTTATGGAAGAAATTTATGAGTGTTATGAAATTATTTCAAATCTCTTTGGAACTTTCCATGGATTTGTAATTTCTCTTTCTCTCCTTTTTTCTTTCTTATTAAGGTAAAATACTTTCATTCTCTAACTTTTAATCTTAATTCTTCGTAAGTTCATTAGTTTTCGAAATAAATAATAAAATTTAAAAATATAAACACAGTTAATAAAAAATATGAAAAAATTAAAATATTTTTTCTTTCTTTTTTCTATAAACAATATGACTAGCCAGCTGCTTTCCTATTCGCCAACCAACTACTCCCCAAGCACCCAAAAAGGAGCACCAACTCGGTGCTCTTCTATCTTGGGGAGAGAAATTTTTTTTAAGAGAAAAAAAAATTTTAAAACATAAAAATTTACAATTTATATAGAAATAATTTTTAAAATTAATGAAATATAAAATTATATTTTTAATATTGTTAGATCATCAAAAAAACTGTCCATTTCAAAAAGTAATAAATCTATGCGAAATTATAATTAAAAGTTAAGAGAGAGAGTATTCTACTCTTTCACTTAACAATTTTTTTTTTCATTTTATCTCTAAGAACAACAAATTGAAATAGATTGTTAATAAACCACCTTCCACTTTAAAAAATAATATTTCAATATTACATTTCAACTGGTGAAGGATGAATGTGAAATGGGCAAGAATAGGAACATTTACTTGCCAAACTTATTGTCTATGATACAACATGTCACAGCCAAATCAGCAAGGATAGGGAACAACCCATTAGCACACTATTCCCTCAAAAGACTAATGAATTTGCATTCACAAGTAGAATGATTTATCCTTCCCTAGACATTATTACAAAAATTAGTAATAGAAGCAAAGTTTCATGAGATTTGCACCAAACCCATCAAATTGGGCTCTGCCAATGCCTATTGACTACCTAGTAGCACTAAAAATCTAATACTCTTACCAACCTGGACCAGCTCTAATTTACACGTTCAAGAAAGCTACAGATTAGGCCGGGAGTCTGCCTCCAGCCACACTTCTCATGCAGCTTCAGGTAGCTGACAGAATCACTGCAAATAGTAGGTGAATTCTTGCAGAATTTCCGTGCCAGGTATGGTTCCATGATCAACACGCTTCACGTTACCAAAATTTTAATGTAAGCAGCACAAGAGTGAGAAATGTAGGACCTTATTCTCATGGAATACCAACCTCTCAATCATCCAAGCACCTTACGAAGTTCGTTAACTATTTGTGTCCTGCTTGATGGCTCCATCTGCATTGGATTAAAATAATCATCTACAGGTTCCTTGAGATATAGACAAGAATGCTGTAAAAGCAAGAAAGGATAGTTGGATGGTTTACCTTGCTTAGAAGGGCAGCAAGACCTTGAGGTAGAGCTTGCATATCTGAAGCTGAATTGCCAATATTTGTAAGCTGAAGCAATACCTTTTGGACCCGCAGCTCTTGTAGCTTCTCACTGTAATTTCTCTGATCATCCTTCCATGAAAAGAAAGCTTCATCGTTCACCCAAGCATCCTCGCTTCCCTTTGCAATATTTGAATCCAAAAACCATTTCTTGATCAAGTCCATTGCAGATTTATGTGACAGTTGGTCACCAGCAGCATCTTTTACAATTTTGACCAGAGAACTCTCTGCAATTCTCCGGCAGAGCCTTCTATAGAAGAAAGAGCGTGAACGATCCCAGTCCACAACTTCTTTTATTACCCCTTTTGCAGCCATCCTTAAAGAAGTATCATGAAGTTCTGCAAATTTAGTGGCTATTTGGGTGTATACTGGCAAAAGCTGTTTCTCACGTGTTCTTATTTGCTGCTGCAGAGATTCCATCTTTGCATAGGCTCCACTGATCTTGGCTTCCTGAAGGTTTGCCTTCAAACTTATAAGCTGTTGATCAAGCCTTCCCATGCATTCCAGTAGCTCCTTGGTCCTAAACTTGATTTCAATCATTCCTTCTGGCTCAAGTACATTACCCTTAGCAGTGCGCTCAGCATACATTTCAATATGGTCAGCATTGATCCGGCTGTCCACAACAACCCATGCCCCACCACGAAGCTCACCCATCATAGGAATGTACACAAAAACAGGTTGTTTGTACGTTCTAAGATTCTCAACAATGGTTGACCCTGCCTGAAGGATACCCTCAAAAAGGTCCCTTTGTCCACCTGAAAAGCCTCTCCAGTTGGCAAGAATGAAAAGTGGAAGCTCTTCCCTATTGAAATCCATTATTGCTTGAGCCGTCTTTGTAGCAGAATCTGGAAACCATACCTGTCCAGCTTGAGGGACAACCCTCTCATGGGAATCAAGTTGTCCTGGATCAGCTGGGATAACCTGCATCACCGTCTGTGTCTCAACAGCAACTACTCCTACAGGGATTCCTCCAAGCTTTGCCCTTCCTGTCACAACTGTTCTTGCCCAACCTTCCAGTGTTTCCACAAAGCTATCCCTGTCAAAGATACCCCCCTTCCAGTTCCCACTACTTTCTAAAGCGCCACAAATAGCAGCACGAGGATCACATGAATTTTCTGGGAAGTACTCCACAGGTCTTTCTGGAGGATCTGACGGATTTAAAATGGGAAGTGGGCCACCTATATGAGTAGGAATGCAACTTAGCCAGTTCAAAATAGCTGACACCCCTTCGAGATCATCTGAGACTGTAAGATGGACAACCCCATTCGTTGCCATGATTTTTGGTCCACCAAGTTGCATGTGGGAGCTGTAAACCTCACGACCAAGAAGTTTGTTCAATGCAGAGAAACCAGTCAAAATAATTGGTTGATCAAGTCTCTGTATGCACCGCATGCCAAGACGAGCAAGATAAGCACCAATTCCCACAGTTCTACCAGTCACATATGTTAAGGTAAAGGTTTCCTTGTATGCCCTAGAATATGCACCAGCAATGGCCCCACTACCTGTTAAGTTTTCAACCCCCAAACCATCCTCCTTCCCAACAATAGTATCTATCACCCATCTGCACTCTCCACTTGCCAGCTTAATCTCATGTGCAATCACAGATGATCCAATCCTAGCATAATCCTCAGGAGTCAAGTAAACATATTGAAAACCACGCTCAGGGCTGGATTCATCAGACCAACCAACTTTAAAGCAGGCTTTCACTTCCTCAGCTACCCCAATACGGGCACCAGAATTAGCAGCCAAATAAATTAAAGGTAGTTTCTTAGTGCAAGCAAGATCAGTTACACCAAGAAAGAATGCATCCTCTCTTGGGCCAAAAGAACCAGCTTTGAAGGTCACATCATTTGCAACTATCAAAATTGTTCTTCCAGAAGGGAACTCGGGTGTAGACATTTCCATGCACCAGGCTACCATACCAACATCATTGAGTCCAGGCTGGCGCTCAACAGGAACAAGAGGAGTTCCCCAGTTACCTTTTTGGTCAGCAAATATGAGCTCCGTGACCTTAGGAAGAAGTTTATCTTTGGGTTTTTTAATTCCTGGGAACTGGGATGCCCATGATTGTTGCAAGGCTGTCTCAAATGCCTGCAAGTAGTGTCATTCTGAGTAATATAGCTTTATCTGCAATATATTGTTGAGCACAGAAAAGCAAAAGAACAAGCAAATAGCAACATGGTTGTATGCCCCTAGCACTGTACTTACCAATGGAAAGTCATAGCAGTAAGTTGTATTGTTTTTCCTCGCCAGTAGACGTTTCCGGTCAAGAACACCCAAAGTCTGATAGTGAGCATTAACTGGTACACCATGCAGAGGACCCCTTACAGAAAGCGAATGGTATACAACTCTGTGTTTGCTTGTATCCTCTAGTTCTCGGTATATCTGAAAGTACAACAAAGCCATATTTATTTGACCTATATTCATCAAGATTACATTTTCATTGAGCTTAAGGGGTAAACTGGTTCTATTTGGATAGTTATATATAGTTCTAAGTTCTGACACCGTACAGCAGGATATCTTTTGGCAAAATGCAGTGGCATTCTGCTAATCATATTAGGGAAAAAAGACTGATGCATTCAATTTTTTTCTAAAAACTACATATCTCAAAATGTAACTAAGTCGACAAGAGCTCTACATTAAAAAAAAAATCAAAAGACAAATAACACTTTTGGGTCTATGGTTCCTCTCAATGGAACCATTTTTGGTAGTTATAAAGATTTGTATGATATATGATCTCTCTACAAACCAAAAATGTCGCTGGTTGGAGAAAGTTTTTCCCTTTTTCCTCAGTTCCAGAGGAAAGCACTACAGCTAGATCCTGGTGGGAGAATTTTTATAGCACTACTATGTATCAAATAGAAACTTACATGTACAGTGCAGGTCTGACCAGTCACATTTGTCACCACAACTCTCCAAGCACCATTTGCTTGTCCAGAAGATGCCATCCAGAGCTTCACTTCCCACTCACAAACACCTAACTTATGCATTCTTACACCAACAAATGCATGAATTTCCTGAGCCAATTCTTCTAAGATTGACTCTGCTGCCGCTTCTTCTTGTCTGGCATCTAGGTCAACTCTCCTGGTGAAATATATCAAATGCATGAAGATATATACAAAGTCCACTGACTATGCAGAAAGGAGAGGAGGAAAAAAAGATGAAAACAAAAACAAGAATATAGACTTAATTACTTGGGATAAGGCACAAGATCATTTATCTGTTGCTCTCGTAAGATACAAAGATACATCTGAGCATGGTCAGATTTTAGAGTAGCATTGTGCACGTTTAGTTCCAACTCCTCCATTGCAGCCATTAAGGACCTCAAAATGCTCCTTGAAGTAAAAGATATAGCCCATTGACTACGAATCATGTCAACGTCAAGTCCCCGATATGCTGTAAGCCCATCATCTGTTGTTGGCTGCCTGACAAGCGTTCTGAGGAACATCCTCTGGATTGGCAGTGGCTTGTCCACAACAGTGTATAAGTGCCATTGACGGTCACGTGAAGGGGTATACTGTATATTCTCATATCCTTTAAGCTTATCCTGGATTAAGAAATAATAAATATCAGGTCAAAGGTGCATAGTAATTTTTTTTTTAGAAGGAAATCAATGGAGCAGCAGTTAAAACAACAGACCAATTCAAGGTATATGGACAGAGGAGGTTCCAGATGACGCAAAAAAGGTTCTTCCTCATAATAGAGCTTTTCAGCTGACCAATGAAACGAGTGCCTCATAGGAGTTCGTCCTTCATCTCTCTGTATGATACAACTAATGACCCCAACACCTGCAGAGCGTAGACTTGACCCTACCTCTTTATCTTTTAGTATTTTTGCTAACTTATTAATTCTCTCTTGAGCTTGATCCTCATCTCCACTGCAAAGAGTAATTGCCTTTGGATTATCAGTAGTTTGAATTTATATAAAACCAAAATTCAACCCATCCAAGTATAATGAGATTTGAGTTTAAATAGATTTATAATTGCCTCTGAAGTTTAAATAAGTTGTATAATTTTATGCACTATATATGACATTGAAAGTTCAAACTTTCACAGGAAGGATTGTCTTCAGCTACAGATTTCAACATAAGCAAAAGTTCAGAAGCATATACCTATCCTGAAGTAAACTCATCTGATTGTTGATGCCCACCAGTGCAATATGCATCATATTACCAAAGCTACTTGGTTCTGCACATCCATTTGGAGTTGCTTCATGAAGGTTATGAGTTGTTTCCCTTAATGCTGCATTTATAATTGCAGGCAAAAATTGGAGAGATTTTATTATAACCATGGCTCCCCATTTCTTCTCACCGTGTTTCTCAACTAATGGTTTATCAGACATTTTTTCTTCAGACCCATTCTTTCTCTCAATATGCTCTTCCAAGAACTCCCATGAAGCAATAAGACCAGATCTGTGCCACTGCATCCGGACACTCCCCTTTACAAGATAGGGCTGATGACAAATACAAACAGTTAAATGAGGAAATGACAGTCCCAAAATAAAATAAGCTGAAGGTTATGAGAGTTAAGCACTAATACCTGGTATAGCCTACGAACATAAGTCTCCACAACCCGCCTCTGAAGGGTGTGATCACTATGATCAAACAGACCTACAAGAGCATCTTCAACAGCTAAAGGAGCACTAACAAGATCCTCCATTCTTTCATTAATGGCACTTTTCCTCTTCGGAGTATCCATACTTTCACCATCCTCAGTAAACATTTCTAATTCAGAAAGGCTTCTAGCAATGGTAGAGCGAAGTTCGCTCAATTTGGTTTGTTCCAGTAATTGACTTGCCTTCAGTGCCAACTACAGACACACATTCAAAAATAAGCCTTAAAGACAAAAGAGCAAATATCCTCCTTCCAAGGCAGAGAGAATGAATTTTGGAAAGCCAAAAAGAGGTATATGAACAACAGAATACTAAAAACTTGTTATTAATTATAGATGCAGAAATGAGTAACATAATGCAGTAGCAAACCTCGGAATAACTTGTATGGTTCAGTGCAGAGAATCGGATTAGTTGATCTCTATATGCAGCAGGGTTAGGATAAACCAATTGTTCCAAGAGTCTGAGTATCAATTTATTTTTACTTTTGACACCCTGCAAGCCAAAAAAGTCATGTTATATGAACATAGAATAATTACAATAGGAAAAACTGAAAAGAACAAAGAACAAAAAACAAGCCAGTGTTACAAGTTTGATACCTGATGAGATAGCACAATGTCCACAACCTTCAATAGATCTTTCTTATACTGAAGTCGAAGACGTTCAATCACATCAGCCTGATAGCATTGAAACAAAAGACTCGTTCAAGCAAACAAAATAACAATCATTCGAAAATTTGAAGACTGCAACTGGACTTAGAGTTGTAAGTATAATGTTCAAGATTTGCATCTCAATTGATGTCTTAACACTTTCGAAAAGGGAAAATCAGATTGATCTTACCAATACAAATAATCATGACATAAATACCTGGATGTTGTCACTAAATAACTCTTCAACGGATAGATACTCTTCAAAAAGGGACCGCACAATAACACGGGCATGACTTTCTCTTCCACCCTCATAAGACTTAACAAGACTCATCAAAGGTTCAATAAGCCTTTCTAGGGATCCTCTTTCTTTCTCAGGACAGGAGGATAGATGGGACTGTAAACAAAGTAGGTTCCCCAAGTATTTAACTTTCCAGAGGAACAAAAATAGACACAAAAAATGAACTTCAAAATGAGGATTATGGGATGAGGAAACTCACTTCTAGGACTCCCTTCAATAACTTGGCAGGAAAGTCAACATTCTGGGAGCTTGAAATCGCTTCAAACCCCTTGTGATTTGATTCCAACTGATACAATGGCAATAATATAAGTAAAAGGAGATCAAAAGATTCAAGTCTAAAGTCACTATCAGAACAGAAAGAAGAGATAAAATCCGGATTATGAACATTTACCTCATTTTTAAGATTTTTGGGAAGCCTAGTTGCCAAAACAGATAAGCATTCTTGCCATTGAAGGAAAGGCAGCTCAGGACTGTCAAGACAAGTTAGCAGGCTTTGCACTACCTGTAACACATGTGAAACCAATTGATATCAGGATTCAAATTTCAAGAATATCTAACAAAAGGCTCGGACACAGAAAAGCTGAGCCTTTGCAATGTGTTTTGTGTGAGAAGAAAAATGCGCTGAGACACCATTTATCTTTCCTTGAACTTTTTAAGTCTTTCTTTGTATTTTTAAAGACATCATTAAGACCTTTCAACTGTTTCTTATCTTTTCTAATTTCTTTAATTTAATTTTCATTATGCTTACTAAAAATTGTTGGAAGCATATAATAAAATTCCAAATTAAAATTTATTGATGTATAAAGTATAAAGATTATCTCTCCACAAGCGTCAAATGTATTGATAGATATTATAGCATATCAATTATTGATGTATAAATTTTCATTTTGAATTCTATAGTTTCATTTTATTTTCCATATAATATATGACACTTGCAAAAACTTAAGAGTTGAAAACGTAGATCTCATGGTTTCAGAGCTACGAAATTAAGGGCACTTCTTAATTGTTTACAACAGAAACTACTGAAGAAGAGATTTGCTGATTTGCAGTGTAGTTTAATCCCCATGATGAGATTACTATGGTATAGAGAAATACTTACTTCATCAATATTATGCTCATAACCAGCAAGAATCATGCAGGCTGTATTTAAACTTGCAGCACATTTCTGGTGAACTTTACCAGAAATTGCAGTTGGAGGCCCCAGTACAGGGAAGCTCCCATGGAATGGTTCAGCTTTCCTAACAGCCGAAGGATCATCCAGATCAAGCCTAGCGATAAGCTCACCAGCCTGCCAGAAAAACGACTTCCTAAGTTTTCGCAGAAATATAGCACTTGTATTTCTCATATAGACCATATTTACCTGCATTGCTTGACCTTCAGACATTTTGAATTGAATAACTCCCGAAGCAGGTGAAAGAAGAGGCATGCACATTTTCATAACCTCAACCTCTGCATATGGTGTGTCAGCATCTACATGACTACCATCAGAAACCAAAAACCTCAGCAGTTTGCATGGTGTTTCTGCCACTAATTTTGATGGGTCATGATCATTCTGGATAAAGAAAAAAAAAAACATAAATAACCTTATACCTTAATTTAGTGGATAGAAAGAAATGGATGAGTTTTTTTTTTTTCTTTGGGTTTGAGAAGGGGAGTCAGAGCCTAGGAAAGAAAGGAATAACTGGCACCTGTAGCAGGCAAGTCCTTCCATCAATTAGAAGGCGTGTACCAGCAGCTTCTTCCTCTGCATAAATGACATGACTGTTTCCATCCAACTGCAACAAATTCAAACTAACCATTATGAAGAGTCAAAAAAAGAAGAGGAAAAAAACAGTTGTGATTTACAAGGCTAGCAATAGAGAGGTTCAAAGAACAGGGAACAAAGAAATAAAAAAAAAAAAGCAAAAGTCAAACATGTCGAACAATATTTCTGAATATGTTAGGCTAAAATTTCTTGCCTGCATCAATAAACCACCATCTCGTAGTGTGTGTATCTCTGCCTCAATCTCTGACTCATTCATTTTCAACCTATAACTTCCTGGTCCACCCCTAACCATGTCGATCTGAGAACATATTTTTAAAATTGTTTGATGCAGAATCAATCAACATGATAGCCCAAATCTCCAAAAGTTCTTGAGAATTAGAAAAGAAGCCATTACAATAATGGTAAAGTGACATTATCAAAAGCCCATACCGTATATTTGCTTCCTTCAATGTTCAAAGACACTTGAGAATGTACAAGTGATATGTGCTGCAATCAAGATCAACAGACATCAGTATCTTCACAATGACCCACATAACAGAAGCAGCTCAGGCTTAGCGCTATACCTTGGGAGGGATTTGACCCTTTTCAAGATAACCAACATAATCTGAAACCATAGCTGCACTGCTGGCTGCTGCTTTCTGAGATAAACAGAGCGTAAAACACATATTCTCTTACCAGTAAAATAAATTTTGATGCATGAGAACTTACATAGAGAGCTCCTCCAACAACTGAGAGATACCAAGGAGGCCTTTCTGCTCTAACTCGCATAGCAATTCTACTATCCAACCAACCTGTGTGGATTTTATTTTCCCTGTAATCTGAAGCCTGTAGAACATTTTAGCTGTTAGTAGGCAGTATTCTTAAGTCATTAATTTCTATAAAGATAAACAAAGACGGTCCATGTGGAAAACCTACATGTAAAAGGTCAATAGTGTAATCAACATTTGTACGAATTTCTCCCCGGATTTGAATTTCTTTCAACCCAAGAACCATATTTGCGATAGCTAGAGCTCTGGATTCCCCAAAGGCAAAGACATGTCCTGAGGTAAGATTTTGCTCTTATCAGAAATTGTAATGATTCTTGTAAGAAATAACTTGTGTGCATAGAGGCTGTATGTCCAAAAATATTCACAGATTAGTATAATACTTACCAAATTGAGAATCTGAAAATTCATGAATGCCTCCTCCTGACTGCCAAGAATTATTGCAATCATTATATTATAAATTTTGACTTTAAGATTCTGTCAACCAATAGTTTTTCCCAAAAATAAAAGTTTACCTTAACAGAGAAGTAAGCCCAGACATTTGGCTTGCTTTTAAAACTCAACTCCTGTACAAAATCATGTAACTCAATACAAACTTAAGAGAAGAACAGAAAAAAGGAAGTGAAAAAAGAAATGATACTTCAAGTACAATGTTCGTGAACCTAGTTAGTCTAACCTGAACTTTTCCACTTGTAGGCTTAAAACCATCATCTGGATCCTCACTTGTCACGCGCACAGCTACACAGTGACCTTTTGGTCTTGTTGACTCTGCCTTGTCAAAATCAAAAGAAGTGGTAACTACTGACGTTTTTCTCCAAGAATCATACCCTCCACCATGTTCCATTCCATAGAATCGCCGTATTTCTACTCAAATGAAGCACACAAACACATAAATACCATTGCATGAATTAGATGACAATAAAAAAAGTTTTGGAGAGATACTGGATGTTGACATCATACCAGGAATTTGCCAGAGAGGAATACCCATCCCAACTGCAACTTGGGCAGCTGGCAGATTTACTTCAGCAATCCACTCAGTGACAGGGTGCTCCACCTGTTGGAATTGATTTTTTAGATGTTGACGATGTACAGAGTATGATGGGGAAAAAATCTTAAATGGGAATGACTCTGCCATGCAAATCACAAGATTCCTTCTAACAGGTTCACACCGAAAGAAGGTGAGAAACAACCAACCATGTCTTAGAAATGCTAAATTATCCAGCATTTCGTGGTCATGAAGCTAAATGTTTTTATAAACGGACCAATCAGCCAAATACTGTTTCTTAAATGAGCTAGCATTTCTACTTTACATCCACTTCAAATGCAGATATGATTAATATATTACACAACCACAGTAAATTTAAAAAGAAAAAGAGAGCATAAATATGATTGCATGAATGTGACAGCTTAATCCATATGACATGTTCCAGAACTGAGGATAGAATCATCATGACATACCTGTAACCGAGGGTTGAGCTCTAGAAAGTAGTACTCGCCAGTGTCCATACCGTACAGATATTCAACAGTAGCTGCTCCAACATAATTGACACATTTAGCTAACCTTCTAGCTGCCTGCTCTAGTTTTTTGACCGTCTCCAATGGAGCTACGGTGATTGGACCCTCCTCAATAATCTATTTCACCAGGACCATGATGTTAGATCTTGTAGGGAAACTTTCGTCAAATATGATGCAACTGAAGGATAAAACTCATTTTGGCTGGGGGTTCCTATTTGTTCCAGAAAACTAACATTTAAATAGAGCCTCTGAGTAACAAACTTACTTTCTGGTGCCGCCTCTGAACACTACAGTCACGGCTATGCAAAGCTGCAACATTTCCATACTGATCACAGAGTAACTGGACCTCTAAATGCCGACTCTAGTGAGGGTAAAAAATATACCAAACGGTTTGTCAGACTAAGAGCTATACTCCACCCACTTCATTGAAATCAATTGTAGCAAATAATCTCACCTGTGAAGCAACTTTCATTATAAATATAGGTGAACCTGGAACTTCACCCTGCACTTGCTTGAACAGTGCCCTAACTTCATCATCATTGTGAACCTAGAAAATCAAACAGCACTAGGCGTGAAAAAGTTTCCAACCAATTCAGATGATATGAAAAGTATTTAAATCAATCTTACTTTTACCAAAATATGCAAAGTAACTTTAAAGGGGGATTAGCTTAAAGCATTGGATAAGTAAATATTGCTATGGTCAGAAATCACTTTTCAGGAATGAAGCAAACCTTTCTTATGCCTTTACCACCACCACCCCAAGATGCCTTGATCATTGCAGGATAACCAACAACTTGACAACTTAAAATTGCTTCCTCTGTTGTATAAACACATGCTTTACTATATATTTCATCAGGAATAGCAACTAGGCAACTTTCTGCAGGAATTTTCACCTGGAAAACAGGAAGGTAGTATTGTGCATGAGAAACTGCCATGGAAAAGGATCATTTTTAACATTCGAAAGAAAGATAATTACATGAGAACCACTCCATGGAAGGGTGGGCACTTCTGCTGCTTGAGCAATCAATGATGAACCAATCTTATCTCCCAATGCGGCCATAGATACTGCTGGTGGCCCAAGAAAAATGATTCCCTTTGCATTCAGTGCATCTGGCAACGCAGGGCTTTCTGATGCATGACCCCAGCCAGGCCAAACTGCGTCAACATGTGTTATCTCTGCCATCTGAGGTAACCACATAATATAATTTGTCAAAATATATAGAATTTGCAGAATGTTTCATATAATTAATCATAACTACATTGGGGATTAGCTCCAATAAACCATAAGTAGAAAGAACGAGAACAGACCCTCTCTACTTATCAATTTTCTTTTATTGTCCTAGGACTCCACACTAATGCAGTGATGTGCAGCTTATAAAGCACTTGACAAGCAAACTTCTTTTATTGAGCTAATACCCTGTGTTAACTCTAATGTTTCAGAACTTTCTGGACTAAAATTAATTATGTACAGCAAGAACATAGTAAGAGTAATCAAATTCCATTGTAACTGAAAAGAAAAAAAAAACTTCTTGAAAGGGAAATTCGTAAATAAAAGAACAATTCGGAAGCAAGTAAATGCTACAGGAGTTTACTGTACAAACCTCTACAATAAGCTGCACATTGGCATAGTTATTATTATTTGTCCCACCAGGAACTTCCACAAACTGATCAGCAATTCTAATATGCTCTGCATTGATTCTCATGTCCTCAGGAGTAGCCATGGCCACCAACAAGATTGCCTTTTCTGTGCCAAATGTCTCATAAGCCCATGTCCTAATACTACGTATAAATTTGACAGCTGCCATTCCATTGTTTGCAATTAAAATACTATGGATCGGCTTCTTCCCTCCTAGTGCAAAACAGAATTCATCTACTTGAGATATTGTAGCAGGACTCCTCATCAGCAATACCCCATTCGTGTACCCATTGTTTGCACGCCCTACACCAGCCATAGCTGACTTTCTTTGGGCCTCTGACATGCTGCATATCAAGAAATCAAATAATTAACAAGGATGAGGATTCAAATATTAATCAATAATGAAATAAAGTTGTACTCATTCAGTGTGTTCTTAACAAATTCAAGTGGATAACGTTTGAATAGTAGCAGTCTAATTCTGAACTGAGACTTTAAAAATAGGCGTATTTCCTTAAACCTGTAAATCAATCAATAGCTTAATCAAGCAACTCCTTCAAGTTGAACCCCGGCCAAAAAGAAATAGTAATAGGATTAGCTGCACAAACGCACCGTATCTGTACCAAAGCCCTGTTTCGTTGCACATAACTGAATATGATATGACTTATTTTAAAATTTTTCCTGATACTCTTAACTTAGTTTAGATGACATGGTACCGAAAGAATCAGACTTTAGAACAAAAATTTATTAGTTTATTCATTGGTGATTCCAATTCCAGTTCCAAAAAACCAAACATGGCCTACGAGTAAAATTCCCCAGATGCAAGATCAGAAAAACATTTGATTTCAACAAAAGCACTACTTTAGAAAGCAAAAAATAATCATTAAAAACCCTCCAAAAGTTCAAAATTATTGTTTTGAAATCCTTACCAAACCGAAACCTCAATCAACAGAATTACAAGCCCACCCTCAAAAACAAAAACCATAACTTTTCAAACTTCATAAAACAACAAAACCTTTTTCAAAAAGAAAAACGTAGTTCCCAGCTAGAATATCACTTCTTGGCTTCAAAAGAAAACAATGCTCAATTCTGTAAAGAACCCACAAAAAAATATGACATACCTCACAAAAAGAAGAACTTTTTAATCCAGGACGGTTGGGATCAAAACAAAGTCTTCAATTTGATATATGGGAATGAAGCATACTTTTCTAATTTCTTGGTAAAAGAAAACAGAACAGAGAGAAAGAGAGATGAAGAGGGATCACAAGACACAGCCAGGAAGTGCAGAACGTGTGTTTTCGAGTGCACATGCAAAGCAATGTTAGAAATCCTTAATAGTAGAAGTTATGTGTTAGCAGAGAGTTAGGTTTGGGGTAGCGGAAGGGTGGGTCTTTTTTATGAGGTTTTAACGGCCTTTTTAATGACGACCTGCACGTGGTAGCTGCCCCTGCCACACCACCCCTCAAACCCCTTTACCCCTTCGTTTTTCCTTCTTTTTTGTTTGCTGTGACACAGGTTGTAGTAGTTCCCAGCTACCCCAGTCTCTTGCCTTCTTGCTTTCTATTGCTACAATTCTTTTGGAATAATTCGCCATCTTTTCTTTCCGGTTAACCAAAGAGTCTTCTTTGGCTAAAAGACAAAAAATTTGTAGATATGTTTTAAGGCTCTGTTAACGCATTTTCCATGGATACACATATTGGAGGTGGCGTGCCTTGACTGTGCGTTGGGTATTTGGTGGTGTAGTCGACCAACCCTTCTCTTCTAAGATTTTCATTAGATTAGCTGTGCTTTTGTTTATTATTATACTATTATTTGGGTGGAATCATGTTTGTTGTTTTTATTAAATTTTTTTTAGCACCCAACTATTTTTAAATTATTTCTTAATCTAATTTTCGATCTTAAAATAACACTTTGCTCAGAGGTGTTTATGGACCAAAGAGGGTCGAGTCTATCAAGCTTTTTCATTAAAAAATAAATCAAATTCAAACTCAGACTCATTCTTTTAATTATAATATTTTTTAAAAAAAAATTTACACTCAAATATTTAATTTATTAGTTGATACATTATCTCTCTACTTAAATAGTAGAGTTTGAATTTTTTTAATTAAAAAAATAAAAAAAATTTATATTAATTTTTTAATATTAAATTTTAATAAAAATATAATAATTATTAACAAAATAATTTAATCAATTGAGATTAAATTTGGATTAAACATTAGTGTTACGAGTTCACATTTTTTACCTAAAAAATATACCTGTTAAGCAAAAGTCTAAATCTATTCAATTTTTTATTAATATGAATTCCATTACAAGTAATCTAATCTATCAAAATCTCAACTCATGCCTTTTTTTTCTTTGTTTCATTTTATCTCTATTTTGAAGTTGTGGTGCGGAATGCATCCTTGTTGTCAATATATTTTGTTAATTAAATGTGATGAGGTGTACAGGTGCAAGATGAATTGGATTATTCATGAAGAAAACGTGTGGGGAGACATTAATTTTGCATGGAGCTTATGGCTGGTGGTTAGGTCCATCCATGCACTCCTTTGTCACTTCTACCTTTCTATGACATCTCTTCATCTTGGGTTATACTCAGCATTTAATCAATACGATAAAAAGCCCACATCGTTAATATATGATTATCAGTTTTTATTCAGAAACTTATATGGAAGAAAATGGATGGTGAGATTGACTAGTTAATCATGGCGTAAACGAAATTATCAAATTATATTAAAATTCTTAAAAGGAGGGTTTGGTGCTTTAAGTTAATTATTCAAGAACTAGTTATTAATTGCTTATATGTATGTAAGTATAAGTTAAGACGAAAGGTAAAATCTAGCTTGAATAATTAACTTCCATGTAGCATGGGATTATAGATATTATGCGTATCATCGGAAAGGATAATGGTGGCTGTTGATATTTCTTGTACGTTCAAGTTTTCCCAAAAAATAAATATTCTTGGATTTCATTGGTGATATGGTCAATGATTCTTGTATTATCGTGTTTATATATTTTAGAATATTTTGATCGATTGTGCCATATGCTCTGGATTATATTCTTTTATGATTTATCATTATGATCTACGGTATAAGTCCTATAATACATTATGAAATTAACAAAAAAAAAATATGGGTCAATATGTTTACCATATTATCAAATATCAAAAGTGAATCATAAGACACATTATAATAGATATCATAATTGAGGGTCCATTTGTTTTGCAGTAAAATATTTGTCAAAAAATGTTTTCAGGACTTACACTTGTTTAGAAAATAGAAATTAATTCCAGATGTAAAACATTTTACGAGTCAACAGGGTTAATCACGAAAAATGTCTTACACTTTTGAAGAGCGTAAGACATTTTTTAGATAACAAAAAAAAGCACTTGTATACTAAGTTTATTAGTATAAATTTGATGAATATTAATATTTAATTTAAAATATTAATATTTAAATTATACAACACTATTAAAATTAAAAAAATATTTTTTTAACGAAACCATTCAATACAATTAATTTTTTTATTTATAAATAGAATAAACTTTACTAATAATTATAATAAAAAATATTTTAATAATCATCATTTGATAAATACACATTTATAATAGGTTTAAATCTTATTAATAATTATAATAAAAAATATTTCAATGATCGATATTTAATGAATATATATTTATAAGTATAGGTTTTGGATATCTTACACAATCAATAAATATTTGTATTTTTATAGTAATGATAAAAAAGTAATAAGATTGAATTTTTTTTTAAATTAGAGTTTATTTTCATTACAGATATATGATTAAATGCTTTGAAAAATATCATTATTGATTTTGCCCATTTTCATTTCCATTCTTAATTGTAATCCCACATAAGTGAAAATCAAATATCAATATTGTTTTGTAATCAACTCCTATTTATTATTTTTAACACAATAACTTCACCATGATGAAAAATAATTTTTATAAAATGATCTAAACAACAAAAAATATTTTCGACAGATTATCTAAACAACAAAAAATGTTAAATTTTTCTGTAAAACATTTTACACAAATTTTTTTTTTCGAACAAATCATTTTTCGATTACCAAACGGACATTTAAAATCATCACACTTATCATGATAAATATACTTTTAATCTCATTACGAATTCTTCTGTACGAAGGTTGATTTGTTTGTTATTATTATTATTGTTTCCATGGCTTGGATTTTCTTAACAGAATTATGCAAGATTTGCTTCGATTTGTGCAGAGTTAACTAAAGTTTTATAAAACAAATAAAAGGTAGCTAGAATATCAATCCTTTAAAGTTTGAAGTGCATTAAAAACTCAATCAATAGATAATATAAACACTTGAAATTGACTCATAATTAAAAGATTCTTTAGCCATTGAAATGTTTCTTAAATTTTAAAAGAAGGAATGAGCAATAAGGCTTGTGCTTTTATTATTTTTGTTTGTTGAAATTCTTCTTGTCTTCAGTGCATTCTTTTTTCTAGCCAATTGCAAGAAATTGATGGCCACCCAATATAAATCCTCCTTAAATATATAAAATGTTAATAATTTACTTTACATTATATGTAACACAGTAATATATATCACTTGCATTGTTACGTGAACAAAGCATAATTTGATGAGTCCACAAATTTCTTTGGAAAAAAACCAACAAGAAGACTTCTTTCAGAAGAAAGTTTCATTATTAAATTTCTTCTGCATTAATTTTGTACATGAAAAATACTAATAATCCAATAGTTTTAATCTATTTTTCTTAAAGGCATATTAATTTTATTGGGAATTAAAGAAAGATGAAAGATAAAATTCCACAAGTAACAGTAAAAAAGAAACAAAGAAGGAACAATTACTAAATAGCATACCTTTTTTACAAAAAGGATACATACATACTTTATACTTTTAAGAGGTATGTGAATAATCTCCGGAGCTCATCTCTCGAGATTACGAGAATAAATAAACTTGTAAGATCTGACTTACAATCTTAAGATATAGATTAATTAATTCAAATTCATTTATGAAAAAACACTATTCTTATTGGTAAAAGAAATGAATGTTAAAACAATCTTTTATCACCATAGCAGGGTTCTAGTTAATGCTAGCACATGTCTGTCACATTTTTCATGTGATTTAAGATCTCCAAACCTCCAACTTATTAAAAAAGTGATAAAAAGAATTTACACCTTTTAAGTTGAGTATTTTAAATAAATAAATACAATAAAAATCACTTCACCGATTGTCAATTGATTTTGAATTGAATATTCGTTTTAAAAATTTAATATAGTATTAAGCAGGTATTTTCTCTTGTTGTTGACCTCATGCAATGAGTTATCTCGTGTTAAATTCATTTTTTTAAAAAAATACTAAAATAATGATAAAAAATTATATTTATTAAATTAAAAATTATTTCTTAAACATATAAATATAACATGGGTTGCTCAAATTTATTATATAACTTAATCCGTAATGATTCTTGACAGTTCTAGTTACAAGTTGCGTGGCCCAATCAAAAGAAGAAAACGAAGTGATGATAAAGCGTTGGTATGGTATGGCCACAAACTATGGCTTTATAATTTCGTGAGGTCTCAAATGCTTAGGAATTAATACCACTGGCGCTGTGTGCCTTTATTAATCAGTGCAACCTACCTCCCATCCCAACACCTACTTCCAAAGTCAAATTCAATATGCTAAGCTGGAAACTACCTTTGCCATCAATCACCTTCACCTTTGTTAAGGGAGGGGACTGGATTTTTCATTTTCTGTTTCTTTGTTCAGATACTTGGACCATATTTGGACATGGGTTGGTTTACCAAACTTCCTTCCTCTTGTGTACTAAAATTCCAGATTTCTGGAGTGGGAATGTACTCGATGTAGTAACTTCATTTATCATCCTTGATTTATGGTTAAGGTTATGAAATCTTGATTGTTAGGATTAATTCCTGAGGGCGTGAAATGCTATTCAGAGCTATGATATACTAGCAGCACATACCAGATGGCAAAGAGTAGCACAATAAATAAATTGACCCAACACACTTTTATAGAGGCCACAATTTTCTTCCCTTCCAACGGTTCAACCCCCAACGCCCTTTCCATGCTTAATGATGAGCCATGAGCATAACAATGACAGAAAACGATGCACTTTTCGTTGACTCTGACTATCGAACTCATAAGAATTTTCTCACCATTCTGAGCAAATACCTGTCATAGCAAATGCTTTTATCTCTTTCATATGGTCCAGTAGGATGGGGGGGGGGGGGAACCAAACCACCCTAGTATTTTGTGGGAATTATGAGCATTTTAATAAAAATAAATAAATTACGAGCAACAAGATAAATGTCTTGATCTAATTTTATAAAGTCAAACTATACTTTTTGGAAGAAGTTAATATTGGCATTAACTTTTTTTGAACATTAAAAGACGAATTTATTATATGAATTAGTTCATAAAATCATTTGCCCTTCTACCTACCATTCTTAGACCTATAAAACAGGCCTCGCCTAACCCATTCGAAACCCTTCCTTACACATTATTCCTACACATGCATGTTCTACATCTTTATACGTTCAACCTTTTTCTTGCATGTTTCTCTTATACTACATTGTTATTACTTTTATGAAAGATATTAAATAATAATACGTGGAGAAAAGGTATTGTACAAGAGCTATTTAACCTTTTAGGCAATGCAGACCTTTAGAATGTACCATAGAGGCACATGTTGGGCTATTGTATCCTGGAGGCGACAGGCTAGCGAAATACACATGTCTCAATCTAAACACTGTGGTCATATTTATGGTATGCATATATTTTTGAGTTATTATTAATCTACTATTTTTGGTATATAACCAACATATTTGACATGGGTTGTTAAGCTCTAAGAGAGAAAAGTGATATTATAATATATTTATATCTTTCCAGCATAATGAAGAGCCCAAATTGTTATCAGTCTCAAGGAAAAATACTGTTAATTATGCATCAGAGAAAATCTAGTATAAATTTGCAGTTGGTAAGTAGGCAATAAGTGAACACTGATCAACGCTTGATTCTAAGGGAATATAATTAATTCCATTTTTATATGGCTGGGTGATGATTTATATGTCATATGGTTTAGGGAATTCAAATCGAGGCCAGGGCTTATCAGTTTAGATGAAGCCATTGTCCAAGAAACAACGACCCAGAAAAGCTTGAAGCTCCAGACTTCGTACTCTTATATTGCGATTTATGAGAACAAATAAATAATTACTACTTTCAAACAAAACTGAAAATATTAAAAACGGCAGGAAATTTATAGACAAAAAAGGGAAACGAAGGGAACTTCGTTTGAGTTCAAAACCTAAAAGACAAAGCAATGAGCTACAGCGCTAGAGAAGTAGACACCACTTAAACCTAAGGATCGATCATCCTGCCAAGTTCAAAACTAACTAGCCTAAGAAACAAAGCAAAGAGAAAGGAAATTAGACTGAAACATAAGAGAAAGAAACCATTAGCATGCTAATGACTGCAAAGAAACTAGCTGATAGAGAGTAGGTTCCTGACAGGGCCGGCGCCGGAGCTTGTTTAGCAACGTCATCACCGTCGTCGGTTGATGGTGCTGGGGTAATTGATGTGCCTGGATCGGCAGGCGCCTCTGGTGTGCTGGGGGATGGAGCTCCATCGGATGGTGGTGGTGGAGGGTTAACTGCAGTAGTATAGCAAAGAAAATATGAGTTCTTTTAAACGAAATATTAATCCTTAATATACTACATTTTGATGCAACATATATAGCAGTAATTAATTTAGCTTAATCAAACTTCGTATTCATGTACTCCTACATGTTAAGCCTCAATGTAGTTCTCAGTATGATAAATTTGATTGATTGTCACAATCTCAATCTTTTTTCAGTCTGCAATATTCTCTCCTTGTAATCTTAATAGGAAGAATGTAACCATCATAATCTGATTTTCAAATCCATCAGTTCTAATCATAATGAAAAGTAAAACTGATCAATTAACAGAAAGATGAAAAGTTGAAAATATATGTCGCATGGAGAAGAATGAGCACGTACCGGGAGCTGTATCAGGAGCTGTACCAGGAGCCGCACCAGGAGCTGTACCTGGTGCCGTACCAGGAGCTGTACCAGGAGACAAAGAAACTGCATTGGCATTGGCAACAGTCCATTGTTATCAAAAAAAGTAATAGATTAAAAACATTTTATGATAATGGAAACTTTTAAATAGGTGATCATTTAGTATTTACCGTTACAGTTGCTAATAGGAGGAGCAGAAACCCCACAAGCAGAAGGCAGAGTGGCAGCCCTTTTAAGATCCACGTCGATACCCAATTCAGCACTGCTCTTCAATGCTTCACAAATGCACTTGGGATCAGTATTCAGCACTGTTTCAAAGCCAGAGCAACACGAAGGTGATGGTTTCTTGTCCTTGCTGCCAACGCTCAAGAACGAGACACAATCCACCATGTCATATATGATTGTGGAGCAACCCGCTGAGGGCGATGGAGCTGATGAAGGTGACGTATTGGGCTCTGCCACCGCAAGGCAGGCCACAAAAATGCCAATGGCAATCGCAAATCTCACCATTTTGTTTTCTTGGATTTGAAGAAAGTAGCTTGGAGTCTAAAGATTGAATAGTATGAAATGATCAACAATGACTGAAAAATTCTAACCCTACTAAGCTCTACTGGGTAAGTTTTAAATAAGGATTAGAAGATAAGAAATCTTGGATTTGAAATTTCCCTGTATTTCTCTTGGTAGTTAATATAATATCCGTTTTAAATGGTGATCTTGTTGATTCTTTCCAACCATTATCTCTAAACTAAATTGTTAATTTTGAAAAATGGTTGCAAAGAAGAGAGTGTTTAATCTTAGCTAGAACTTCTGAAAAGAAGATATCTTTTAGATTATAAAAAGAAAAAAGAAAAAATGAAATTGGGCCGACGTTGAAAAGATATTTGATTTGGCTCAACTGAACAATCCTAACAAATATTCATATCGGGCTTGTGTTTTGGATTTGCTTGAATGCTGATCTGCTAGAATGCCATTGGAAACACTTCCCTCTTCTTTCGGTTGCAGCCATTTGTAAGATTCATTTTACCCCGAGGCCTGGCCTATAGACGACTTATGATGGGACAATCTCAATTCTTAGGCCTCATTCAAGCATAAATAAAATATCTCTACCAAGAGGGAGATAGAATTACCCTTCCATATTGAATTGGAGAAATCTTAAAACAAAGGCTTCTTCTACTCCTTGAAAGATTATAAAGGAGCCAAACCCAAGTGGTACAAGTTTAGATAATTGAATTCAATTGAGTAACAAAGAAAATGCAAAATAAGAGCAAAATTACTTTATATATATATATTTTAGATTACACAAATTAGAGATAATCTTCTCTTATTTTACAGATTTTATCTGTGTATCTCAAAATTCGAATAAATAATTTCCAAATTCTAATATCCACACAAGTCTTATAATAAAATGTCACATTGAAGACAAATGCTTTTTTTTTTTTTTTCAATATATGAAAAGTGCAAAAAGGGAAAGCTGGTGAGGCTCAAACTTGTGCAGCAACAAATCCCAAGCTGTAGTTTCCATAACTTTTTCTTTTTCTTTTATTTTATGAGTGGTCATTGTGGACCAATGGCTCAGCTCACCTGTAGTGATTTGGACATATGGGGACAGCAAGTGTCCTGACATGGCTTGGACTGCCCTGTATATAAGACATGGGCCCTGTCATCAAATTTATGGACTTGTATGTTGGCTGGGGCCTCTTTTGTTTTATAGGAACCATCCACCAATTTCAATAAATTTGTTTCAGCTCCTAGCTCCCCGTTTATTTCTCTGTCCTCCAAAATTTTCTCCCTCCGCCAGTTATGCTATGTAACTCTTATTCCACCTATTTACGTAACTCCTCAAGTTGCTTCACCTACCTGATTGTACCCTAACAAATCCTTATTGGCTTCCTACATGCGGGAAACCAAAATCACCACCAAGGTTATTCTGGTTGCGCTTCCATCATTAATAGTATACTATTATTATTATTATTATTATATAAAAAAACAAGGACTTTCAAAGTTGAAATCTCTTCTTTAAAAGACCTCAGTGTGTATAAACTGTTAAGTGTTTAAGGTTTCTTCAGAACTACTTGACCTTGAGATGAGGTGGACCAATACTAGCAGTGTGCAAATTCAAACCTAATTGAAGAACCAATTTGAATCAAATTGAGTTTGATTTTTCGGTTTGTTTAGTTTGGTGTTTAGTTACAACAGTTTAATTAGTTTGGTTTTTTATTGAGAAAATTTGTAATTGAACTAATCGAAGTGAAAAATGCTTTTATAAAGAGGGATAATTTTATTGATTACACAAGTCTTTCTCCACAAAAATTCTAATTTTTATTATAGCTAAGTTAAGGTGTGAATCATGTGGATTTGAACTCAAGCAAGTAAATCAAACGTTATTTGATATCTAATATATATATATATATAATTTTAGCATATTTTTCATAAATTCAAACCGAACCAATCGAAATAGTTCAATTTTTAGTTTTTCAATCATCAATATTTTTCAATTCGATTTCAAATTTAAAAAAATAAATAAATTTTTCGATTTTGAAAAATCTAAAATCGAACAAACCGTTGTAGGCGTCCGCACACCCCTAACCAATACCATGCCCAATTTCCTCTGATGGGCATAACCTAACTGGCTTGAAAAATTAAGTTCAGAGTTAAGGTGAAATTATAGATTCAATCATGGCGGTTAGGTTTGGTCTGTGGCCATTAAAATCCCTACTCAATCATTGTAGGGGGCCAATGAATGGGCATTGGCATTCATAAAAAGAGCCCTCTTGGAGACAAAAGAAAAATAATGAAAGACACTTGAAACCTACTATTAAAGAAAAAGTAAAGACACATACATCGGAACCCTTTTTTTTCATATTTGCGATTTTCTAATCAGGCAGGCTCCTCGATCCCCATCCATTGAAATAATTAGTGGTTTTAAATCCTGAACATCTTCTTTTAAAGTCTCTCAGCGACAAACATTTTTCTTAAGTGTCCCTTTGCTTCGTGATGGGACTCCTTTCTACCTTAGGAAGGGAAACAAATTTGTTAAAACGGTAAGCACCATTTCAAAGTCATTAACATTGATTAGGGCTTGGCTGTGAAGTGGGGAGTCGATGGAACTTTGACGAAACTCTTTAAAACGGGAAAAGTCATTTGGGGATTAGAGGAGTTGCTGTCCGAAATGGTGGGTCGTGTCCAAACAAGTAGGAACCCGAAAACAACAACGCAAAGGAGGGGGGAAAAAACAACCAGAGTTAGACATTGACAATTAACCTTGCAAAATCGTGAGTATTTAGTGATTATTAGGTATGCAAGTTATCAAATATTGTGTGTGGCCATGGACGGCTTGGACTGACACTGGGTTGATGTAAAAATAATGTAACAAAGAGTTGCACCTGTGAGTTGACCTGTGGGGTTGAGCCTCTAGATCCGTTTGGTTGGAAGCGGGGATGGATTCTGCCTTTCTGGCGCCTAGTGGCTAGTTGGCTCGTCTTTGCGAGGCCATCTCCTATCCAAGGGAAGGAAATTATAGAGCAATATGCACCTTGATTCCCAACAACCATATAGCCAAAAAAATGGCTCTCAACAGTTATGTGTTGCATCTCATCATGTAAAAACAAACATCTCTCTTGCATATTTTAAGTGGTTCATTGAATGGGTTTCTCTGGCATTACATCTTGCATTTACCACAATCAATTGATTCAACCATTAAACTGTTGGAAGTAAATTGTAGAACAGCATGTGACATGCATTACACTCTCAATTAAAACCAATTAGTATTTGAGGTAAACCTATGCATGTAGATGTAGTAATTAATGGTTACCTTTCTCTTGCTAAAGATAAGCTTCTAACTAAAAATTAGAACCACGGGTACTTATCTAGTTCTCAACTGGACAAAGGATAGCAAAATCATCTTTAATAAATTCATTATATATATTGAGAATGTTTAGAACATGTAGGCAGGGCAGGAGCATCGGTAATTACAAAAAAAGATTTTACTCCCTCAGTTTCAAAGCCATGAGACTCAGAAGAGACATCTTTTGCTAAAGGACAAAGTACAATCGACAGGGATGGATGGTTATTGAATTTGTGGTCTTCCACTGAGGCATTTGGAATCCATTAATTATCCAACAAATTAAGAATGGATTTCTGCGGCAAACAAACGCGAGATACACCTGTCTCACTTAACCTCGATGAAAAAGAGGATTCGAGAGCTAATCAAGGATCATCAATATTGTACAATATTCATTGTATACCTCGTAGCTGCATTTAAGTACTGAGGCTGCTTGGTACCTGAAGAATTGAAAGCTTGAATTATACCTGCAACGTTTTTAACGATAGTTGAGAATCAGATTGTAGTATTAACAATGCATTTATCAAAACATAAACCTCTATTTGTTTATTGATGCACTATCACCCTCTCGGATTATGGCAACGTAAACGGCTCCAATGGACCATACATAAGCCAAAACCCAAATTAGAAATCTAAAAGTTGAGAAAAGAAATTGTACTATGTTTAACGTATATTTTAATATGAGCACTTGTTTAGGCCATTAATGAGACCGGCAAAATCTGATTATTTATCACAATCAGGGTGGATCAAAACATAGAGAAGGAGGTGGAAAAAGCTCGTGGGATTGGTTAGCTCTGACCCCACTTGACAAATTAGGAATCACTTCGAGTCAGAGACATGGCACACCTGATATATATATATATATTATTTGTTTTTAAGTGCATTGACACCCGTAATTAGCATTTGATTAAGACACATGTCCACTTGCTCAAGTGGTGTTAATTTTTTAAGGAACAAGAATTGCTCCAATGTTTAGAGTAAGTAATTGAGAATAAAGTAACTTTCACTAAAAGTTTGTGTGGGGAAGGTAGACTCAAATAATTTCACCTTTTTTTGTTTTGTTGATTATTGTGTCGCTGGTTTCCTGATTCTCAACACAAGGGGAATTGGTGCAACTTGCGTCCACACTCCCGAAAACCTCTTCAACCAAAGCTATACAAAAACTAAAACCCTATTTCCCAAACCTGTTTTACAATCTCCCAAACCTCGTCCTGTTAAGGAATCAAAGCCGCTCCTATGATGTCTAAGCCTTTAACTTATCAATCGGATTTCAGATACCCCTTGAGAAAATGTGAAGTACGTACTATATTTAATACATTAATTTATCATTATCGTTGAACCCTTATATATACCTAGATGACATAAACAATAGTGCAAGTACCCCGGTGCCCTAAAACTTACTACTATTAATTTAAGCATAATGTACAGACACTAGCAAAACATGAAATAAAGCAAATGTGATGGTTTGCAGCTTGTATGAATGTGATTAAACATACTGGAGTATTAAGTGGTTTATGTTTACAAGGGAAGCCAGAAAAAGCAAAATATATTCCGTAGAAAGCATTAGATATTATTCTATAGCTTTAATTCTCTTCCTCAATTGGCCAATTTGATCGAAACCACTGACCCTTCCAACGAAATTTAGCCATATCTTTCCCACTGGTTCTACCCTTTTTTATGGAGATTTTATAATTTAGGTTAACCGTAACCATTTTTTAGAAGACAAAGAACATCATAGACAGCGTTTTTGTTACATTTTTAATGTATTATTCATACACCTGAATACAAATTTACAATATCAAAACATAAAATGACAATCTTAAAATCTCATTTAATATTTTTAAGAATTATGAGAATTAAAAGCGAATAAGATATATGTACTTTTATTTATATAAAATCGATTGATTTAAATGTTTAAACAATTACAAATTTTATAACTATTAAAGTTTAAGTGGAAACGTGATAGAATTTTGAAAAAAAAAGTGAATGAGGTAATGTATTGTCTCTTTAATTAGTATAAAAAATATTTAGAGTAAAATTATCTAAACAAAAACAAATATAAGCATTTAAAAAGTGTTAACATATTTCATAAATTTTTTTTTTTTAGAAGCCATTTCCACGACACAAAAGAACCCTACGTGGTCCTTTTATGGGTGATTGGTCCCAAGTGGGGAACTTCACTGGGGAGCCATAGGCTACAGCTCACGTATCCTTTTAACCTATCATCATTTCCTCATTTTCATTTTCTTCCTTGGTGTTTTTTTACCTCAAAGAAAATGAAAAATTAGAGAGGTGAAAATCTAGTGGCGTAGATTTCGTCCAAATCACATGGCGGGAGTTAAAATCAGAAAGCCATGTGGAGCCACCAGCTGGGCCCACGTGACAAAGAAATAAGTATGTGGGGACATTTCTAATTCATTCGAGTGGGCCCACATTCACCCCCCCCCTCCGAATCAATCAAAACAACTCCCCGTCCAATATTCCAAATGAATCTCTTGCCTTTGTTTCTTTTTCTCCCCTTTGATTTATTTATTTTTTTTCACTCTGTACTGTGCAATTCGGGACCCACTCCATGCAAAGCTGACTAGGCCACATATTCCCCTTCTTCTCCCAAATTTGCTTTCATGAGCACTAATCATGGTCAATGTCACATTAACGGAATCGTCCTTTTTGGGAATTTAGTTATCAAAATTAAACCAGCTCGGTAATTTCCTTTTTTTTTTTTTTACTTTTTATTGACTTAAAAATACTAATCACAACAGTCCCAATGTCATTCTCATTGCAATTAAATCTTGGATATTGATTAAGGAGAAAGTCTTTTCTTATTCATTAAGAACCATAATGAGAACAATTTTTTTTTTCTTTCTGGGATCAGTTCTTGCTATAGATATATATATATATATATAAATATATTGAATCATGCTTTGCAATTGCAAACAATTCTTTTAAGCTGGCTCTTCATGAATCAAACCCTATAACACTTAAAAAACCCATTAATTTTTTGACGAAATTAAATTAATTTCATCAAAAAAATCAAGCCAAAAATCCTGTAGAACTTCTATCGAAAATAGTTTTTTATTTAGTAGTGTAACCAATGGAATAAATTGAAGAATACCTTCAAAACCAAATGAATTAAAGATCACAATGACAGAGTGGAGATGTAAGAAATTTTGTGAATCTGCAATTTTTCTTCCATTACCACTGAAAGATAACAAGGGATAAAAATTAGACAATAGGAAGAAGTACAGATTTCCATTTTTTTTGTATAAGGTTTTTTTTTTTTGGATCCACATAAAATAACATGTCAAAAACTTGCCCCATTAGCATTACAAAGTTAAACTTGGACTCCCCACCCTTATAGCTAGATATATTAATTCCTTTGAGTACCGTGGAATTTTAGAGCTTGGGTAAAATCCTTTTGGGACCACGGGTGATTTATTTCTATACGGCCGCAACGGTCTCGCCTTTGGCGGAGACGCCGGATCTCGCAGCAGAAGAGGCAGCGGCGGCTTGTTTCTTGGATGCAATCGAACATTTCTCCTTTTTCTCGTCTTGGTTCATCTGCTGTTGCCTGCACTCTAGGCTGCAAAATGCAGTATCACCCCTGCAATGAATAAATAGTTCACATGAGTTGATTAATTCCAAAGTTAATCCTATAACAATTAATCAGGAAGAGATATGCATTTGGATTGTCCAACTAATTAACGTATAAAGCTCAGACTTTATTTTATTATAAGCTAGTAAAGATCAGATAAAGATGAATTCTGGGATTTAAATTGGTAAATCATTTTGGTACCATATATACAAGGTTGTAATTGTAAAGGAAAGATGTTAATTTGGAAAGCTGCAAATCCCTCATAAATTATAAGCTTCCAAAAGAAAATTTTGAAAGAGATGAAGAGAAATTGAGAAGAAGACAAGAACTGGGTAAGAGTCCGTGTAAGAAAGTAAACTTGAAATTCCTTGGTATGACAAAACAAAAACATCATTAGCAAAAGAAAAAATCAAAAGGGAAAATAAAACAAAACCTGCCCCATAGGCCATAGCAAATTCTCTTTGAGAAAATGAAACCTAAACAAGAACCAAAAACAGAAGGGTGATGAACTTAATTGACCCCAATAATCAAAACTCAAAACCTCTCAAAAAATTAAACAAAAACCATAAAGATATATAACACAAAAACAAGGAATCCAAAAAAAAAAATTTAAGGCGGCAAACCAGGCAATCGAAAAGTACCTATACATGTAGATATCACGGCCAGGAACAAGGCGACGTCTGCAAAGACCACAAGCCCTTAAGAAGTGGGCGGTTTCTATAAAATCAGCCGAATGCCTTCTATGAGCTCTAGGTGACACCGTCACCAACAACCGTTGATCGAACCCTTCAAGGCCGCTACCACCACCAGCTGCACCACCACCACCATTAGCCTGGATCTGTGGACCCCAAACACCACCAAAGGGGCCAGCAGCCTGTTTTGGGTAGTTGTTTAAAGGGTTGTGTCGATCAGACGGTGGAGCTTCAGCGTTGCTTGTGTTTAGATCAAAAGTGATCTCTTTCATGCTTGTCGTTCTCTTCATTGGTGGCCTTGGCCTCTTCCCTAGCAACATCTTCGTTGTCTTCTTCTTCTTCTTTCTCTGTTTTTTTTCCGTGGATACTCTTCGAAGGTCTCCAAGGGAAACCTTGAGAGAGCTAAGAAGGAGAGAGAGGGGAGAGAGAACTGAAGAAGAAGTGGAGATGGGGGAGATAAAAGAAGAGCCAGAAACCGAGGAATGAATCTAACCCGTTCATTCATTATACAATTATTTTTTTCTCCGGTTTAGGGTGTTTACATCATATCATGGGAAATCCACGTCATACTACGTTACGTTTAATACGTATTTAATTGTCTTTGGGGGTAAATGGTATTCTTCGCTTACCATGCTCTAATTCCCCAATGACAGCAGTCAATTGCTTTGAGTTTTAACCGCCAATTATTTGTTCACACATCAACATGAGGTTTTAATTTTTTTTTATTTTCTTACTTGGGTAGAGAGAGCTTTTGGAGCCTCCTCAATTTAGTAAGTCATCATGTCAGCTGTCCTGACATGAAATAATTTATTGCAGCAATGTTGGAAGAAAAATTATATAAGGAAAGTTATCATTAAATGTCCAAATTAGAAAGCAAACTCACTTTGAGAAAATTATTTTATTTTCTTAGCAAAATCTAAATATTTAAAGATATGATAAAAACATCATCAATTAACTTAATTTGTAGAAGGAGTTGATACATTATTATTCACTCCCAACTCCAAACTCTGGCTTTTCCACTTTTAACTTCTCCCAACTTTTCAAAGGGCAGTTCTTTCATGAAAGTAGAATGGAAGAAGAGCTTAATACTGTATACCCTAATAATGAGACATGAAATCTTCGCAGTACTAAAGACATAAATGTATCACAGGAAGCAAGGTCACCTGCACTGTACCAGCTAAAGTCTAACAGGAGCTCCCCCTCCAAGCACTCTTCCTTGGAAAGGCCCATCTGTTTCAACTTCCAATGCCAGATAGACTTGCTGCTGCCAAAATAGTTCCCTCTCTGCTATCTGTATAGTTTGTCCACAGTCTAGAATTTATTTGAGGACTGGCGAAGTAAATTCTCAATAATTTTTTTTAGTATTGTGTTTTCACTTTTCCCTTTTCCCTTTTCCCTTATATACCTTGTTTGCATTACCCAAAAAAGGTTCTTTTGTTTTTTTTTATTACCACTAGTAGTGTTTTAAGCATAAAATTAAACTATGTTACTAATGTGGCACTTCACATTTGGTGAAAAATGCCTCTGGTGGGGATCATGTTGTTACAATTTCATGATTACAACCTTTTGATGTATTGTCTACATATATTTGAGTGTGATTAGATTTACCATTTCACGATCTCAGAACCATTTTTGATTGTTCATAAATTTGAATGTCAGTCAGGTAGCATTTTTTAGTATAAAGAATTGGCATTATATATGCTTTATTTTATGCTGTTCTTCCTTTTTGGTATTAAATGAGAAAGGAAAAAAATAAAAACAAGTGGTAGCAAATCATGCAACGTTTCAATTGGAACAATGTGCATTTTGTGTATATGGTGTGTGAAAACTAGAGATAAAACAAAATCAGACAGGAATACAATTAGATGCCTCCTCCTTTATTCATTGAGGGAGAAAAAAAAGAGTGGGGTGTGGGGGGAAGGGGAAGAAAACCAGGAGAAAGAAAAAAAAAAGCTACAGATTTTATACATATATATATATAGAGAGAGAGAGAGAGAGAGATAGATAGATAGATAGATAAACAGTGAAAAACCTGAAATCCAGCTAGCTAGACCAGTTATTAGTGGATCTCCCAAGTGATAAGTCCTTGTCTAGACCTTTGCTTGCACTGTGCATCAATGATTTTGGAGGTCGGGCTGAGCCCCGGCCCCCGGGGGTGGGGGGGAGGGGTGTGGTTCTGTCCACTTGCTGCTGGCCATAGTGAGAAAAATATCAAGTGGTTAAATAATAATAATTTCCATGCACATGCAAAAGCTGCTTGTTAAATGTTAATGCCCTAGGAAATCCAAATTAAACCCTAGCGAGTGTATTGTTTGGAATAATGTTTTATAGTACAAGCTCATGGTTAAAAGCTAAAAAGGCAGTTGCTGTGACATATATCTGTGCAAGGCTAAGGTTTTATGACTTATCAGCATCCCTTAAATACTTCTATATTTGGATTATTTATGATCTTTGGTTAAAATTAATATAAATCTTTTGCTGAAGAATTAAGAAATCCCAACTGGGTATACACTTAGCTTATCTTGTATATGTAAGATGTTCAAACGGAGATCTTAGTGGTCCCAAATGCATCATCAATTAGAGATTTTAACTTTAACATTCAGTTCCTTTTTGTCTTTATATTTGCAAATACTTAGAAGTAATGAATAGTTCCTTAGAGTCAATGAAGTTTTGAAGAGAAAGAAAAATAATGCAACTGAATAAATAAAACTATACTACTAGCCACATAAAAATACTCTTAAAGCTCTAAAATTATTCTCTTTTAAACATTATAAAGGACAAATTAAGTGTCTCAACTCTTATGTTTCCATATATTCCAAATGAATGTCTGAAAATTTATTTCTCTAATTTCAAATTAAAGAGTATAATGAATTATATATATGTACATGTGACATTAATAGGAAAAGAAATAAATAAAAAATTCTACTAATTCATCTGTTGTGAGAGCTTTAAGAATCTCACGTTGAATGACTTTGAAAAAGTTCTTGTTCTGAATGTGTGAGAGGTTTTAGAACCAAACATTAAGCAAATAATATTTTCCTGGGTTGAGTAGATATGGGGTACATCATATACATGACTTTGGAATTTTTTACCATTTATTGGAAGAAGAAGAAAAGCGTCAGTCACACCATGATCACGTATAGAATTGGTTGAGAGTGCAACATTATTGAGGGTAAGAAAAACAAGGCTTGTCTTTTTGACTTATTATTTTCCTTTCATAGCAACTAGCTAGGTGGGACAACCTGCAGTTTCTCATTGTTGTGCCCATAATTCAGCTACGAAAGCCTTTTTTATATATATATATATAAAGCTAGCAATATTAAAACAAAGTCTAGGCCTAAATTATGTTTGCTTCCTAGAGTAGCTTCTTAGGGGAAAATATCACACCTACCATGTTTGTTAGCATAGTTCGTGTTGCATGGCTGCATGTGATCAATAACATAATCGTTATTACAATATATGTCAAAGCTAGTACCGTAGTAGGATTACTTACTCTAATTATGCACAAGAAAAATATATCCTTATTAGACTTAAAAATTAGACGGTATCTAAAATTATCCGCAAAAGATTCATATATATATATATATATATTCTCCTCTTTCATTTGTACCTAACTATTTATTGCTTGATGGCTAAAAGTCTTAACTAAAAACTTTCTTGACTTCTAATATTGGAAGGGAAGATTATTTCACCCTTTTTTCTGCCGATCTTGAAGTTTAAGTGTAAGAGTTCTTGTCTAACTATGAAAAACTACTTCTAAAGCAATCCTTTTTTTTGGTTTACATGGTTATTATTAATTATCTTATTATAGCACCAATGCTTCTAAATTTGATGTAGATGCTCTTACAAGTACATGAGCAATTTGAGCTAATTAATTACAATTAATAAAAAATTTGGAAAGTAAATAGAAAAATATATTCTAATCAAAAGTACATAAAGTTGATTAAATATTCCTAAAAAGATTTGAAGAGTTTAAGCAATATTATATATGTAGTTGCATAAGCAAATATAATTAAAATATTTTCCTTAAGTCTATGTTTATAATAGTTGTCAACATGTAGAGATATGTAATGTTAATTATTCAGAATAGAATATTAAACTCTCAACAATATAAATTATATAATACTAATTAACAATCAACAAAGCTATATTTTATATTCAACTATATATAACTAGCTAAGATATGTCAAAATATACATTACATGTATATAATTATTGTAGCACCAGAGCATCAATTGGTTTATTAGTTGTTGTATGATCCATTACTTAAAGAGTAGGATTTAAATCTCATTTCTTTCAATTAAAAAAAATGCATATAAATATTGTATCTTACTTGTACGGTTTTTGGGGTCTATCATGCGCAAGTGAGCTGATGAGCAAAGGAAATTAATAGACTTAACTATCTGTTAGTATATTATTCTTACAGCATCCATGATAGTGACTAGAAATGCGTTCTTGAAGTGGAAAGTTGGGGATATGAGTAAGATCGATTATGAGATTTTGAGCTATCAAAATCTAAAGTTACATTTTTTTTTCTTAAAGCATTTGGTTCTTTTAATGTGGAGAATATGCCAGAAAATAAGTAACAAAGAGAAGTGCATATTCTTATAACACATCTAACTTTTTATCTTAGAGGGGATATAACTGTTTTGCTTCAAGTGTGAGATTTTCCAGCACCTACTTTTGAAGATGCAAATGGGTTGAGGGGATTGCAAGTGAAATATTTGCAAGATTACACAAGATTTTGCTGGATATTTGGCTTCCAAAACACAGTTGAAATCTTTAATAGTTTTACTTTCTATTATAATCTGATGTATATGGAGTCTTTTCCACTTTCTCTTTCAAAAAACAAAAGATAACAAGATATTCTCAGCATTTGTAACATAATAAGTTTTGGGGCATTGTTCTTTCTTTTAAAGTGAACCCACTTTTCTTCATGACAATGACCTAAGAGAGAGATGGAAAGGAAGGCAGAAAGAGGACAGGAAAAAATTTTAAAGAATCCATCCTGGTTTTTGTGAAGCTCAATGCAATGTGAGTGCGCAAAGTGCCTAGTCTGTCTCTCTCAAAATGCTAATTGCTTGTTTTTAATAAGTTTTAACCAAAGGGCTTTGAGACTTTAATTTAATCAAAGGTCAGAGCAGCAGCCAGTCATAATGGAGCTTGCTGCAATCCAAGTCACTTCAGTGACTTTCCCCAAATTAAATTAAAAAAAAAAAGAACTTTATTGTTATTTCTATATAGCATCTTTTCTCTTAGCCCAGCATAACCCAAGTACTTTTATGCTTCCTTTGGGAATGGTAATGCTTTCTCCAAACAAAATGGGAAAAGATTGTACTATATGAATTGTTATCTTAGCATGAAGATTTTCCTCGTCTGTCCCTGCCTACCAAGCGGCACATACATCTTTAGTTCTTAATTTTAGACTTCGGAGACTGCTTTTGGGTTAAAACATATTGTGGATCAAACTAAATGATGATTTAAGCAGCATGGTGAAAAATTATATATTTTTTACTCAGATTCCAATTTGAATTGAAGAACATCTGGATCGTTTAAGAACCCAAATGCAATGCCAAAACCACCCTTGGTGAGCTTATATAAACATGTTGATCTTGAAAGACTGTAAGCTTGGTCGGATTCAACATCGGCATAAAAGGGCTCCACACTTGCTGATAATTAGTCTGACACCCTGGTAAGTAATAAAACGATATGGACCGCTGAGTAAGAGAGATTGATTCATGGCTAAAATAAACGAGGTTTCCTGTTTTCTGTACATTAACTTCCCAATTCTCGGCTATGATGCCATTCCGATGCAAAAATATCAAATGGATGAATCAAAGATAATGATTGCTAGATGTAGCAATTACTTGGAACTAAGGAGTTTCTTTCTGGGGTTGGACCCATTTTTATCAGTGGTCCATATCCTTGACGTGAGAAACAACACATGTGAACAGCTCATTTGAAGTTGAGATGTCCATGTATGTGTTTTCTTTAATAATTTGCCAGTGAAATTGTTAAGCAAGGTGAAGTTTTTTCTTGTGAGCTACGTTTACCCACTCTAGTGGGAGATTTCTGAGGGCGTCATCACTTGCTTCTGCAACAATGATCAGTTATTGTTTGGCACCCACCATCACAACTCACAAGAAGAAAATCTACTCCATCTTCTTCAGTAATGTCTCTTTCTGAAAATGTTTTTTTTTAATCAATTATCAACGTCGAAGAAGAAAAACCTTTGCATAATTACATCCAACTTTTTGGTGTTGTTTTAAGCTATCACTAAGTTGATGTAATTTTCATGGATGTAAAATATCATAAAGCTAGATATACAATTATAACTGGTTTTAGTGGCTGAACTATATGCTTAATAATACCATTATTTGCATATAATCTCCTCCTATAGTAGGGCGCCCACCCAGAAAACAAAATATCTTCATAAATCATAGGGCTGTTGCTAGAGTGCTGGGGATAGATAGAGATTTCAGATGAAAAAGATTTAACCAAAGGAAGAAAGAAAATCTAATTGGTAAACTGTGGGATGACAGATTAATTTATGATGTAATAATTATTGCCTTCCACTGGCATGGACATGATAGACAAAAACCTATGATGCATTAATGTATGCATAAAGGTTAGACTGTCACTTCTTTCTTCCATGGATTCCACTCAAGCTTGATTCTTGGGTTCCATTTGTGGGGTGTAAAGAAAAGAAAAGAAAAGAAAAAATTTGCTGTTGTGCACCCAGCAAAGTGCAAAGACATCATTGGTAGCAAGACGCAGCAATTAAAAAGACTTCCCTCATATCACTGTCAGCTTTTAGGCCGATTCATCCCTGTTGTTTCACTGGCTGTTTCCAGCTTGTTCAAGCTGTTTAATGCAGTTTTGTAACTTGTGAGAATTTCAGGTTTTCCCTGTCAAATGCTACATTCGTATCAGTTTTGGACAGTTTCTTACTACATACTTTGCTCCATAGCCTCAAGTTGGGCCCCCCCTTATGGATCTTAATTGTCTCACTTCTTTGGATTACAGCTCAGAACAATTAGACTTGATGACCCAAAACATTAAACTGACCTAAAAGACTAAAAAGTGCACACACACACAAAGGACATAAAACATGAATTGTGCTACCTCTAAGGTACATATTATTAAACTATGGGGACATGTTGTACTCTCAATTGTGCAATTATATCTGCCCATGGAAAGAGGACAAATTTCAGTTCAGAAAAAGCAATAGAAAAAAAAAAGTTGGGAGAAAAAATATATAGAAAAACAAAAAAAGAAAATTTGAGTAGTCCACGTGTTTAATTTAGATAAAATTTGTGAAATAATTTGTTGAAAATTAATTAAAAAATGAAACTTGTGAAGGATTGTATGTGCTCTGTCATGTTAATGGAGGAAAAAGCAAATCAACATAGACCCACAAGCACATACATAAAATCTATTCGACCAACATCGAATCATGAAGCACATGTCATTAAATATATAGTTATATAAAATACTTATATTTATGTATTTATAATGTTATATTTAAACAAAACCTATGATACCTGTCAATTGATGAACTTTTGTTTTTAATAAAATAATAATCAAATGAAAAGAAAGAATATATAAAAACATATTGATACTTTATTGCTATTCATAAACGGAAATAATTATTGTTTGCAAATTGATACTTTGATCGACTATCATTGCCCTCTTATAACCGTTTAATTTAATGTTGTTAGTCAAATGTGTTTTGACTTTTGAAGGTCTCAAAACCTTTTTAATTTGAGATAATATCTAACAAAATTTCTGAATTATTTAAGAAAAATCAAATAAGTTCTTATTTTTTATTATATTTAATTCATTATTTATATTTTTATTTTAAATCAAATAAATTTTTATAAAAATATAGAAATTTAATTGACAGTTTTAAAAGAAGGAATATTTATTTGAAAATTTTAAAATAGTTCAGGAACTTTTTCAAATATTATACTTTTTAATTTCTATTGAAAGTGTCTTTTTTATACTGATTAACTTAATTGGACAATTCAATCACTATATATTTTTAGGAAAGAAAGGAGAGAAAGAGAATTGAGCATTACGTCGATTGTTCCTGAGTTACAAAGTTGGCATATATTGCGTTATTTAAATTTGACTCAAATGATAAAGTGAGGTGAGATTTGGATAAAGAATTGAAGTCCAAATTTAGTATTTTTTTCCTAAAAATAAAAAAGTAGTTGGGGTGTCTATAACCATGCTACAACTTTTTTTCTTTCCTTTATTCTTTTTTTTTGGGGGGGGGGGACATGTTGCACCCTTTATTTACTTGCTAGATGCTCATATTGCAACCTAAGGGCTAACTAAAGCTTGATATAGCCGTTGTTGATCATCCACTCGAGGCTCCAATGTCTGTTGACATTCCTCAGAGTCCAGTAAGCCCAACCAAAAGTCGCCCTCCCGTAAACCTCTAATTGGGCCTTGGCGAACCTTTGGTAATCCTCTTTAGTAGCTCCACTAACGTTCCACTCAGCCACCCATTCACCTGAATCAATTGTCATTGAATTAACTCACCAAATCACCATAATTTTCATCAAAAAGTAATGAATATCATAAAATTTGCAGGAGGATGATTCTTACCAACAAAAGTCAGAGGACCATTAGATGTAGTAATATGATTCAGCTGCGAGGACCGGTTGGTGTAGATAAAATCAATGTTCAGTTGGACCGTCAAGTTGTTGAACATGTCTTGGAAAAGATTGTAGTAATGTACATCGATAACGGATCCCCTTAAGCCACTGGCCATCGGGAATAGCTCCCTTGGCTCCATCGGTCCTAGCCTATTCGACAACACTACAAAAGCGGTCGAAGAGTGCCGACGGACGGCGGCGTAACCGGCTTTGTAGTATTTGGTCACGCTCTCCAGTGTTGCTCCTGGGGAGAGAGGCTCGTTGATCAGCTCAACTGCATAAAGGCTTGGGCTCTTTGCATATCTATATTCAAGGACCAAGATAAGGAATATTAAGTTGGAAACAGAAGGTTAGAGTTGGTTTGTAAAGGAAGAGTGGATTGCTTTGCTTTTACCTGGCTGTTAAGAATTCTATAACAGCAACTGTTTGGTGTATGTTTTCATCTGTCTTGCCCCATTCCTGGGAGCCATCTCTGGAAGCGCTGTGCTCCCAGCCATTTTGTGAACCAGGTGCAGCATGTAGATCAATTATTACTTTTAACCCATATTTCCTGCGAAAAGCACAAACCACAAGATCAATGGGGACAAAGTTTCGGTTTCAATATTTGGTAAATAGAGGTTCTTGCAGGGAGGAAAAAGGATGAACGTACTCTGCCCATGAGAAGGCATGGTCTAATGCTTGCAAGGAGCCCCCAACATAAGGCGGGGGTGGCGTTGGATCGCTGGCTATCCACCAACCAACCGGAATTCTGACAGCATTAAGTCCATTTTGTGATATAAATTTAAAGTCTTCTTCCACAATGAATGTTCTCCAGTGGTCCTGAGATATGCAATGACACATCAAATGATTTGTACTATGATTTACGCTGTTGGTTAGAAGCATTATCAAATTGCTTATCAAGGTTGCTGTCTAAAATAATATTTTGAATTATTGATCAATATCCAATAATTGAATCCCAAGAATATACGAATATAATTCATCTTTTAAGCAGATATAATGTACTCTCCTCGAAGAAGCATCTGTGGTCAACATTTATTTCTAAGATAGATGTGGTATATAGGTATCATCTGACTACGAATTTTCAAAGAGTAATTAACCATGATTGGAGCAAGAATTGTTGCAATAATTAATTGAGGTATATTTACTGGGATGCAAGCATTGCCAGTCGAAAGATCAGAAATCTGACACGTTTAGCACTGTTCCATCTCTCTCTCTCTCTCTTTGGAGGTCATCAGGTCAACAGCCAACCTCCATTATTTATTTTAAAGGTCAACAAGTCTTGTATCTTCTAAGTCAATTTTATCATGCATCACACGGTATAGTTGGCCAAGCAAAATCTGCATATAGTTGAGATTACAATTTGCATATACATGAACATGATTCCCTTTGTGGTTGACCCCATGTAGATTTGATACCTTAAGTTATTGATTGGTTTGACTCTTTTATTTAGCAAGAAGTTTGAAAATCAAATTTTTTTTTTAAAACTTGTCAATTATAGTAATTACTTTGAGAGGAAAGATTCAACCCCAAACTTTCATTTTTTTTTTATAGTTATGTATCTTTTAAGATATTATTAGTATTACATAAATTTTTTAAATATAACAGACTTTTTATGATATTCCATGAAAATATTACTTTATATAATAATTTTAAAAAAGACCATTAAGGAACTCGTTAATCTGATTTTTTTTCTCAAGCATGACAGCTAATTAGTTGAAGAAGGTTATCATGAAGCTAACTTTACATTGATAATGTCTAATTAAATGACCATCGCATTAACATTATTTTTAGTAATTAATCTTACTATTAATTTAATTTATGTTTAGCGGTACTTACCCTCATGACTTGTGGGGCTCTGTCCGGGCCATAGCCATTAGTTACTTGAAACTCGCCCTCAAGCCGTCCGGTCATCTGCATCACAAATACTGATGGATCATCATCTCCCCACCCACTACCCCCCTGCGAATCAGCTGTCACCAGCTCTTCTGTTTTCGCCTGCGAATTAGATTATTCAAAGGGTGCTTCAATATTTTAAGAAAACCATGAATTCATCTTTAATCCATGGAGTAGGGGAAGACCTAACAAATATATAATAGTTTATTAAGATGCCAATTGAACTTTGCCTAATTCGTCCCACCTCAAATCATGGCCATATAGGAATAATTAATGGATTTTGTTTAGTGGGGGGTAATTAGAGTATTTTGATTAACCTTACTATTATGAAATGAGAGCTATCTCAAGGTATACTTTAGACTTTTAGAGTTACAAAAAAAGAACATTCTAATTTCAATTGCAATTGTTTCAATGAAAAGTCACTCAAGACTCCCAGAGAAAGTTATAATTCTACTGCATGTGCTAAATTAACAGTAATTATTATCCCACTTGTGAAATATGATTATGTTATTTTGAATTTTCAATTTTGTTACTATTAGATTATATTTAGAAAAGTCTAATTTATTAAATTCATCTTATTTTATTTATTACAAGAGAAACTTTCATACATATTAGATAACTTTTCACACTAATCAATAATCATTAGATTAAGATGAGATTTTGAATTTTCTTGAATATTATTGACTTTTATTTTCAAGATTAATTAATTTATTCTTTTGTATAAAAAATGACTATTTTTTTATTTGGCCTTCTTGTTAATTGCGGTAACGTTCATTACTTTGCTAACTTATGAATGATAATATAGCTACTAGTTTATATAGAAAATTTCGATATGATGCTCCAATGGCGCCATTTGGTACGGCACAAAACTTCACCATACAATACAAGCTTAAATGATAAGAAAGACTTCTAGCTTATTTCCTCTCTTGTTAATGACTATGCCAATGATTGATCATTCTTACAAGATATTACTTAGCCAAAATAATAATAACAATAATAACAATAATAAAATCCAGAATGCTAAGAAGAATGGTTTTCAGACTGATATAAGGTAAAATTACCTGTAAGTAGTACCCATTTGGTGCTTTGATTCGAACCCGGTTCCTATCATTGGAGTCCCTCACAATCTCGAAGGTCTCCGAATTTCCAGGAGTTTTTGAAACAGCTACCATGTCGATCCCATTTCCATTTGTGTCAAGTCCAATGAATTGCTTCTCAAAGACCGTAAAATTAAGAGCTGTCCCATTGATCCTCCACAACTATCCATAGCAAGGGGAAAAACATAATAAGATGAACACTGAACTTCTGAAACAACAGGAAAATTACTTGTATAAAACTTCAGAGACAAGGGTAGCTTGAGTTTACTCTAAAGGTTTCCCAGCCAGAAGCAGCAGTCCGGTTGGCAACTATGATACTTCCTCCACCTAGCTCGGCGCAAAGATATTTTCCGGTTGTTACTGACTTGAACTGAAGCGCAGTTCCATCCTGATGATCATATCAATGAAACAGAGAAAATGTAACTTGAGTTAATCATATGGTTTCATGAATAGTAGCGATAAAAGGGACAGACAGCTCTAAGAAAAAGGTTGAATATCCAAACCAAGAAGTCCTTGTTCAAGATGCCATCAAAAAGAGTAGGCTTAATCCAACCTTCTGTCACAAGCCAACCTCCTAGATTAACTGCTCTAATCCGGAAATTTGGGTCTACCCTCCCCTGACAGAAAGATAAAACCAATGACAGGAGGACACAAATGCTCAGTACATGCCTTGTTGAGGAGACCAACATTTTGATGTTTCTTTTGTTTTCACTTTCGTATGCCCGCCTCTAACGTGCAGCTGCATATATACACACACACACACATGGCAGAGGTTGGAGCTGGGAGTCATAATCTAGAAGAGCTGAATGTTGACCAAATAGACGAGTTGAAAACGGCTGTACCTGTATTATATGGATCAAGAATCTCTGTATTGTATCTTTTGCCAATGTACAGGTCGCATTCACTTAACTTAGTCTAAGAAAAATTATGTTTAATTAGTCTCATTTTGTTATTAGTCCACATCAAAGCATTCTAAAGGCTGATATCCAAGTTTTTTTTTTTTCCAGTCAAATCCATACATAATAATGAAATGCAATAACAATATTTTTATTATGTCAAAAAGAGATGCTCAATACGGTATATTTTGTAGCATTATAGACTGACGGCTGCTTGATCATAAACGGCTGTTTTGAACTGAATTTGTATATAATAACATACATTAGACGTGACAGTCATAGCTGGCTAATGTTATTGCTCTTTCCCCAACTCACCATTCTCATGGACTGAATGCTTAAAATATTGAAAGGGGAAAAAATTATCAGAAAAGATGAACAAGTACTTTGACGACGTAGAATGTTTTAAACGTCAGATTATATATTGATGATAATGCACGGTGGCGGTTCTGATGACAAAAGCATGCTTCCATAAGTTAGCTTCTAGTTACTAGTTATTACTTCCACAATATCTTATCAGCCGCCAAGGATGATTCGGAATGAGAAGAACAAAGAGGGTTGATCACTGGATTAATGGATATGGTGTTAGTGGAAGCCCGCATGTTCATTGTGGGGTTCAAGATGAATGAATGGTGACAAGTTGACAACCTCTGGAAGAGTTGCATTTTTTATTTACAACACTGAATTGGATCATCTACCGACTAAAATCAGGGGACTTTAGCCACTAAAAGAATAGCAATCATTAACCTTCTTAAAAACTACTGCTTTGTTTGCCACTGTTGCCTAATTTTTTTTAATAATTTGGACTTTATATATGCATTAATTAGCTATATACTGATATTGATATCTCTTCCAAGATTCATCCATGTTTTTCATAGAAAAAGTCCATTTATTTATTTCGGTCCACGTTCCCTCGCTAATCCGGTGAGGTGGTACCAGTGCGTGAAAGAGCAATGATTGAGGGAGAAAAGGTTGACTCAAAAAAAAAAAAAAAGTGGAATTCAATGGTGAAAGGTCAAATAAGGGCGTTTGAATGGTTTTATTGCATAGTTGTAACTATTGTTGGCTTTACAAGTAGTCGGTCGCAAGAGTGAAACAATCTTCTTCGTCAATGAAACTGACATTAGCTGTGGAAAGAAACAGTGGCACAACTAGTCTTATAGGCTCATTTTCATTCCCTCAAAACAGTGGCTGAAAGAAACTGCTGTTTTTCCTTTCTTGACCAGGCAAACCAGTGAAAATGAGCATGACCATTTTCAGATATCGATTTGAATATAGGCCTTACAAAGCAAAAAATCACATTGTCCAGGCAGACGAATTTTGAGTTTTTCTTCCCAGTTAATATCTATGTTTGGCTGAAAGAATAACAACCGGAGAAGGCCCGAAAGTTGTGGAAGGAGTCCAATTATTGATGTTAAAAAGCTAGAGTTTGATGTAGCCATTCTTGATCATCCATTCAAGACACCAATGATTGTTCACATTCTTCAGAGTCCAGTAAGACCACCCAAATGTGGCACGCTTGTACACCCTTTTTTGGGCCTTTGCAAATCTCTGGTAATCCATTTTAGTTCCTCCCTTGAATTCCCACTCTGCGGTCCATTCCCCTGGAAAACAAGATAGCCACAAACAAGCAGCAATAAAATTTCCATTTATTGGCATTACACAACTTTTTTTTTTCTTTTATGGGATACTTGGGAGAGGAGGGATTTGAAAATAAAGATCATCCAGTTAGTAATTAGAATGCGAGTGTTATCAGACTATAACTCGTGAGAATTATAGTTGCATACCTACAAAAGTGAGAGGGCCATTAGATTTGGTTACATGATTCAACTCTGTGGAGCGATTAGTGTTGATGAAATCAATGTTCTGTTGGACAGTCATGTTTCTGAAGTTATCATTGAAGAGACTGTAATAATGGATATCGATAACGGATCCCTTTAAGCCACTAGCTAGCTGGACCAGCTCAGTTGACTCAGATGTTCCTAACCGGTTTGACAACACCACATAAACTGTTGAGGAGTGCTTGCGGACAGTTTTATAACCGGCTTTGTAGTACTTAATCAACCTTTCTATAGGCACCATTGGGGCACGTGGCTCGTTGATCAACTCTACTGCGTATAGGCTTGGGTTCTCCACGTACCTAGATGTGACCATGATAATGTCTAGAGCCGAATAATTGCATGCGTAATATAGCAGATTATGAATTTATGACATATATATCGTGGAGGTTTGATTTTCACCTGGCTGTGAGAAATTCTATTACAGCTATTGTCTTTTCCAAAGTATCATCTGTTTTGCCCCACTCGAGTGAACCATCTCTGGAAGAGCTGTGTTCATATCCATTCTGAGAACCAGGTGCGGCATGCAGATCGATTATAACCTTCAACCAGTATTTCCTGCATGCAAAACACTATCGGATATAAGATATTACTAAGAAGATGCTTTTCTGTTACTGCACTGATTCTGCTTAGAGTGATAAACTTACTGAGCCCAAGAAAAAGCATTGTCCAACGCATTCAAGGATCCCCCAACATAAGGCAAAGGAGGCGTTGGATCACTAGCTATCCACCATCCAACTGGTATTCGTACTGCGTCTAGTCCATTCTCCACGATGAATTTGAAGTCATCTTCAACTATAAAAGTGTTCCAGTGTTCCTGCATGCAGTAAGCCATTAAGTTTTCCATGCAGTTGACATATGATTGAAAGAATTTCACTTTATGGAGAGTTAAACAATGTCATATATGCCGCAATTGCACTGATCAAGCGTTCAGTATTCTTGGTAGTCCATCAATTTGATCCCACCCTCATAATTGGTGCAGCTTTCTCTGGTCCATAACCGTTAGTCACTTGATATTCACCATGAGCTGTTCCATTTACAGTCACTATAAAAACAGAAGGATCATCATTTCCCCACACAGTGTTGCCTGCATAATCAGCTGTCACAATATTCTCCTTGTTCACCTGAAAATTAGAGAGACAGAAATAGTCAGCAGCAATGGGCTGCTGTAATGGCTATGCACTATTTTGTATGGATATAAGTTGAAAAACTTTTCTTTCAGAGTAATTCATGAGAATACAAAAATAGCATTAAATTTAGATTATCAGCAAATAAAGTCATATACAACTGCGAGTGATATGTTAGTTATCAGCATCTGGATAACATTAATAGCTTTTTCCTGATCCAAGACTAATTAAGCAACTCAACTTGCTGAACTCGTGTCAAAAGTCAGAAAACAGTATTATGTAAAGCTCTCAAGTTGCATACTAATTACCTGGATGAAGAACCCATTCGCTGCTTTAATCCTTACAAGACTTGAATCATCAGGTTTCCTGACAATCTCAAACGTTTCAAGTCTAGCAGGCGTTTTTGAAACAGATACTACATGTGTTCCGTTTCCAGCATTTTGTAGTCCCACAAACTGGTTGTTGAAGACACGAAACTGGAATGTACTCTCATTTACCCTCCAAAGCTGAAGAGCATATGAGTATTGCTTTTATCAATCAAATCATGTACTGTTATTAACTATTAAGCACATGGCATTGGCAAAGTTAACTTACTCTAAAAAGCTCCCACTCCGAAACAATTGTTTGATCAGCAGCTATACTTGTTCCTCCACCAGACTTGGCACTAAGATATTTCCCATTTGTTACTGATTTGAACTGAAGTGAGTTTCCATCCTAGTGAAACAGCGACCAAAAAGAATGAAAAACATAATTCATAAAAAGAACAGTGCAACGAAGGATGGTTGCACATTTCACATACCAGAAAATCATTGTTTGGAATGCCATCAAAAAGAGAAGGTTTAATCCATCCCTCTGTAACCAACCAACCTCCAAGATTAACTGCTTTTATGCGAAAATCTCTAGTCCTTCTCCCTTTTGAAAGACATAGCATACAAGAAGATAAGATCCAGAGAAGTAGCAGCTTCCTTTTTGAGAAAATTGCCATTTTGGTATATGCTGGTTTATTCACTTGCAGCATACATTGATGGTCGTCATTGTATATACCATGTGTCTTGAAGTTGAAGTGCACCATATCTTCCCCAGATATCGATATACCATTGTTTTAGATTGAAATAGTCGGTTGTTGATAAAGTGGAAAGCAAAAATTTGTCTTGTCCTTGGATTAATTTATTCAATCTAGGCAAGAAATATTTTAAAAGAAAGACTGGATAACATATCACATGGGCAAAGGAGAGGAGCAGTAATGGTTTGAGGAGCTCCAGCTCTTATGAGCTTGAACAATGTCATGCCTTGATCAGTTTTAGAAGTCGATTTTAACAGTCTTAGACATCTTTTTGGCCTGATTGCCTTAAAGGAAAACTTAAAAAATTGACTTAAGAAATCTTACTTATGTTCTGTCCCATTTTCAAAGATCATGTACTCAAGCTCAGCTCACTGAAGTTTTCTTAGTTCAACTTGTTCATATTTTTCTTATTTTCTACACACAAAAAGATGATTAGAGCTGTCATTGACGTTCATGCTTAGCTGTTCCCTGTTGCGTCTTTCTAGTTCTTCTAACTATATTATTTAGCTCATGGCTCGAAACAATAATGAAAAAAAAAGGAAGCAACACATTGGATCCATTTCCTGCTTTTATTGATCTTGATATCTCGGAACTTCAACGTTAGACTTTAACTCATGTACCCGTCCTTCTTGGGAAGTTTCTTCCTTCTGAGTTATATACAAGTAACCTTGAATGGAGAATAACATAGTGAATTCAATAAACAATTTCAACAACAAAAACTCTACCCGGTAAGCATTTTTTGTGTATAACACTTCACCAGGAGATTGAATAAAAATTTCGGATGCTGTCTACCATAACAAACTCACGTAGGAACCCAGCACTCAATTTCAATATACAGAATGTGTGTCTATGCTAGTATAACTTTTACATGAAGATAATGATAGTTCTACTTTCACTCCCAAATTTGGCTCTACTCCACACTTGTGCGCTACAATCACATCAGTGAGCTAAGTTCTTTGAAGAATATTTGAAGAGATGGAGGAGCAAAGGAGTATTTTGTGAATTCATCGTAAAACTGGTCCCTGAGAGGCTTAAATCGCAGTCTCTGTCTGGGCCATTGTCCAAACTGCAAAGGAAGAAACCATCACTTTACGGGCCTGTCTAAAGGAACTTGGGCACTTGGCCCTAAGTCCATATCATGGATTCACCTCGTCATGTATGAACACAAATGGACTGGCTTCACGAGCGTGATTGGTGGTGGTGATTGAAGAAAGAGATGAAAACAGTTGCCTAATAATAATGCTACTGCCATCCCACTCCCAGCCCTCAACTTTGCTTGCCTTGGCATCCTTCTCAAAGACCCCATGTGACCACCTCCCACCGACACATGCCAGCTGCAATCAACCACGACCCGTGTCATATCCTCTACTTTCTCCCTCTCCAATCCGCTTTCCAGCCCCCAATAAAACCTCCCCACCTCACCATCCTAAACCCATCTAATCCACCAAAACACCCTTTCTTCCCTTCAATATTACCCAAAAGCCACCACCGCTTTGACGTGGCATCTAGAAACAGCAACTCTTATTCTCTTATCGACCACACCTGGAAACACTCTCTTAACGCGGCTTAGCCAGTTTTCAATTTTTTCACTTTTCTTTAATTTCCCTGTATCACTCCGCTTTATCATCACCCTCTCTTTATGCCTTTTAATTTGTTGCTAAGAATTTAATCTCCAAGCCCTCTCTCCGTTTCTTCAGCATATTTCGAGAAAAACCCAGATTTCAGAGAAATAAGCAAAAAAAATATGGCCAAAGTACTGTTGCTCATTGCACTATGTGTGCTGCCAGCTCTGGTCAGTGCAACACGAATGGTGAAGAACCCTTTGGTGGTGCAAGGACAGGTGTACTGTGACCGTTGCCGTGCTGGTTTTGAAACCCCTAAGACTAGAAACATGGCTGGTACTTTCCGTTTCTGTCATTCTTTTATGCTATCTATGTTTCCTGTGTCAGTTTTTGTGTGTTATGTTGGTGGCATTGTTAGATCTGGGTTCTTAGTTTGTGAACAGGTAGATCTGTGGACTAGTTTGAGGCTTTGATGTTACATGAGTTCAAGTAAATAGGGGTATGGAACGTAAGATAATGTTGGACTGGTCGTCAACTGGTCTTTTACAGAACTAGTGAAAACCACAAAAGTTTACATCTTGTAGAAACGGCAGAAGGCAATTAGCCTAAAAATATTGAAACTACTTTTTCTTTTACTATAATTTTGCAACTGACGGATCAACCCTTGTCGTGAGGGTGATTGTGTCTCTGGGCGATATAAAGATGTGATTTTAACCAAAAAGGGGAAAGCTATAGGTTTCCAAAATTATACATTTGGTCATAATTTTATTGGACCAAAATTGCTGGTTTATGGAGATGGAATATAGTTTATGGTTCTCCGATCAAATCCGTTGGCTTTTGGTATTTTGGGAATTGAATTTTTTTTATTAGATTTTACTGTTGGGTGATTAATGGTACAATTTGTTGTTTTTGGTTCTGAAATTTGGTTTATTGTGTCTTTGTGCTTTGTAGGTGCCAAGGTTAAGGTGGAATGCAGTGACAGGAAGACCGGCCAAGTTGTGTACAAGAAGGAGGGATACACAGATTCAACTGGACATTACAAGGTTGTTGTGTCTGAGGATCACTTGGATGAGATCTGTGATGCCATTCTTGTTAAGAGCTCCCAGCCTGACTGTGCCAAAATGTCCCCAGGTCGTGAACGTGCCCGTGTGATCTTGACCAACTTCAATGGCATTGCATCCAACACCCGCTTTGCCAATGCCATGGGCTTCATGGCTGATGAGGCTGATGCTGGCTGTGCTGAGATTATGAAGCTATACCAGGAAGAAGATGTGTAGAGTGTGGTCTCGAGTTTCTTGCGAGTCTAATGGACTAGTCGGCATATGATGTTTGTCTGCTCTTTGTTATGTGAATTGTTTTGTTATTTCTCTGTTTAGAGGACTTATAACTTGTCATCCTTGAATTCTATTACAATTTTATAAATATGCTAGCTTCTGTCTCAGAAGTATTCTGGGTAATCGCTGTTCTTTTTCCTTGATGAATCTACCTTAAAATGATATCGTTCTCGAACCTATTAGTTCTAGAAGCTGCACACTGGAACCAACCGGCGCCTGAACCTGCCCTGGCCGAACCTATTGGTGCAGGTTATATCCAAGTATCTGCTTGATGGTGTGGCTCACAGAGCAACGGATCAAATCCAACTAAATGGAGTGGAATTGATTCCTTCACTAACATGGGAAAGAACAATCGATTCTATTAGCATGGAAATAGATAATGGCCGTTACTGGTTGAGTGTCGATGCAGATTTCTATCTTTTTCTCTCCTGTTGAGAGATGCTCACTCACTTCTAAATTCTAAGCATATGTTTGGCAAAGAAAAAACAATTGTATAGGAAAGGAATGTATGTTGTCATAAAACTATTGGATCTAAAAATTTTCACTTCCAGAGAACTGACTCAAACTGTCCAGGGCCTCTAGGCCGCGATTGGCAAAGTAAATCCAATGGACTCTGTTTTAAGCCCTTGGGCCACTAAGGAGTCCAAACTTTTTTCTCCGCTTCCTTTTCAATTAATGAAAATTTAAAAGTCAATTTGAAAATTTAATCTTTGTATCGTACTATCTTTTCGTTATAATTTATGTAAGTTGATTCTTTGTATTCTCAACAATTATCAATTTCAATTTAAAAGTTAACGCACCATTAAATAAGTTGATTTGATGTTTTGGCGAAATTATTATAACGTTATTAATTATTGGACTGAATTTAACAATTTTTTGAAGCGCATGGATGATTATAATAGAGGGATTAAATCAAACATTTTTGTTAAAAATTTGACCAAATATAAAATTTCCAATTTCCCAAAAGTCAAAACTTTGCATTGTGCACGAAGAGACTACTTCTAAGGTACGGGGGAACCATTTTCAAAGATAGACGTGAGTTAAATTAGTTTCACCTTAAATATTTATTTTCTTTAGCAAAACAAGAATAAAGCATCATCATCTGTTAAAAAAGTGGAGAAGCAATATTTTATCTATATGAATGTTACAGCTTATAAAAACCAATTGGAGAAGCAACTTAATCAGGTGACATGGAGTTGTGTCAAGTATTTGTCATTGAATTATGCTTATTTGTCATTTTCTCTTTTCATTCATTTCTGAATTTTACTTGGACGTATAGTCCGCATGACATGTTTCCTTTCCTCATTCATTTAGTGCTCAACGAGAAGCTTGAAACTTTTACCTTTTATATTTAGAAAGCCTTTTAAATCTTGGAAATGGGGTAGGGTTTATAAGGTAAATCAAAATCATATTCTCTTGATAACCCATTAACTTGTTTTTGACTTGCTAAGAAAAGTATACACAAAGACACAATCAATGTTACGGTCCACATTAATTCTTTTGAGATATTTTTTACTTTGACTCATTAGTCTCACGATTTTATCTCATAAAAAACTTCTCACAAATTGAAAGTATCATTCTAATACATAGTCCATGTGAGATTCATAACTTCCATCTAGGAGCATGATATCTTCCCTTGCCTCCTCGCTAAGAGCATATCTCAAGGATGTGAGATTCATATGGTTACACGATAACACCGTGATATCCTCTCTTACTCTAACAATGGCTTATTGTCTTTAATAACACATCATTAATACCTCAAAGTTTGCTTTGATACTACCAAATTTGTCACGCCCCAAACACAAGGATTTAAGACATAACAAACACCACATACTTATGAGATGAATCTCATGTAAAGTAATAATATCATACTTAGTGCTTGTTTGGCCTAATTTACTTTTAACTTATTTATTTTTTAAAAATAAAAGTTGGGTCAAATAGTATTTTATGGAAGCTCTTAAAACAATTAACTTTTTTTAAAGAGCAAAATTTTAATAAAAGAGCTTAAAAAAATCCAAATAGGATTTTTTTTTAAAAAAAACACGTTAACTTCTTAAGAGAGTTATTTTAAAAAAAAAATCCTTTTTCAAAAAATACCTCCTCCTTCTCTTTGTCGATCTCCTTCTTCTCTCCCTATCTTTGCAAATCATCTTTCTAAGTTTTTTCTTTGTTTTTACAAAAATTAAAAGAAAAAAACATTCAAAATTCAAAAATGCGTTCAAGTACTATTTCTTCTTTGTCTTTCTATTTTGTTTTTCATTTTATTTTCTATGGTTCTTTTTTTTGCCTTGAAAACTCTTTTTACTGTTTGAAATTTCTAAATTTATTATTTGATATGATAATTATGTGATATTATTTATTCTTAACTTCTTTTGGGTGTATCTAATTAATCAAATAAGTCAATTATTGTTCTTAACATCAATTTTGTTCAACTCCAAATGTCATAAATTTCAAGTCAATCTTTAAAAAATAAGAACAAATATTTTTTTTAGTCTTCTTTTATCTTTTAGCAATTCATAATATTATAAGAAAAATTATATTTTTTTCACACTCATCTTTTTTTATTTGATTCAATTTTTTTCCTGATTTATTAAATACCTTTTATAATAATTTTAATCAAAATTAAAATTTATATAAGTTGTTTTACCAAACAGCTTATCTATAAAAAAAACTTATAAAAAGTAAATTTACCAAATAATTTTAACTTAAATTTAAAAGCTATTATTTTTCATAAAAGTTTTATAATAGTTTTTAAGTTAAAAAAAGTCAAATCAAACATGCTCTTAATAAAATATAATATCTCTAAAATTTTTTCAAAAACCTCAAATCTCAAAATATCATATTAAAATACAATCATCTAATAACATCTCCTTTATCTGCTTTTTTCTTAAACGTGTAAATAATGTCATATTTTGTAACTGATATTAACTAAACTACTCTATTTGCTTAAACATCCTTTCTTCTATTTTTTCTTTCTTTATTAATAAACCAAAAATCATATTCTCAATTATAAAAAATTAGACTTGAATTATATTTATTTATTTAATATAAATTATAACTTAATAATTATTAATTTATTTTTTATATAATTAATTAAGTAGAATATTTTTGTGAGGTATTACAATCAATTAACACAAATCCTTGCTGCAATTCAATTCATCCTGAATCCAGAGAAGCAGAAGAACAATGCCAAAGCATATTCTTTCAGACGCCAGCAAGACTCATTAAACCTTGCCTGCAGCAATTGCCGCATACCAAACACATGAGACGTCCCCCTTTTTTGACCCTTAATCCAGGAGAGAGTCAAAGACTTCAATTTTTGAAGGCAGACCTTGGTAGGTGAGTTCTTTGGTCTGAAAAAACATGCATGACCCAAGCACGTGTAAGATCAAACCGCACAAGAAGGAAGGAAGAGTTAGCAATGGTGTTAGGTGGTTTGAAGCAATGGTGTGAGGCCTTGAGGGTTGCTTTTGTTTGGTATTTGGGTTGGGGTTAGGAGGGGTTTGGTCCTTACAATCCCACGAAGGGTTGTTACCATTTCTTCCCCAAGCTCTCAAAATTAAGCCTCATGTTTTGTCATACAAACAGTCATTACCATTTAAAAAAGGGTCACGTAATCATTGATTATGTTCTCCATTTGTAGTCATTCACTCTCTACGGATATTATCCAAATATTAAATTAGCTACAACTTGGCTCAGATCTTCAGAAATCCAATCCCCAAACTAAACAATTGTAAATATTTTCAACGTGGAATTAATACCAACTACTAATACATTTTGCATCAAATTTGGCCCATCATACAAAAAACAATTCAACAATTTTACACTCCAATTTAGCAAATCGATAGTTAGTCTAAAAATAGCCAGGGCTGGACGTACCTTATAACTAGTGACACCACTCATTCCAAAAATTTCTACTTAGTTATATTAGTTAATTTAGAGTTTATATAGTTAATCATTCTAATGGATTTATTAATTTTTTTTATAATTTTATAGGAAAAAGGATTAAAGATTTCAAGTCAAATTAGATTTATTAAAAAATAATTTATATATTAATATTTATATATTATATTTAAAAGTAAAAAATTCTCTCTATAATTTAAGATTTTATTAAAAAAGTCAAAACTTAAACTACTCTCGAAACCTAAAGTGATGCTTTCTCTTCTCGATCTTTGATTACGTTCTTCATCCTCTCAAAGCAACTCATTTAAACTTCAATTGTAAGTAAATTTTAAGCTAATTAAGTTTTTAAATACTTCAAATCTAAATATTTTTTAATTAATTTGATAGTTTGAGTTTATAATTATAATTTAGTTAATAATAAATAATATTACATATCAAATAATATTTTAAAAATATAAAATTATTTATTTATTATATATATTATTTGATTGTTTAATTTTTATATTTACCTTGTGATGTGTGAATGTTTATATTTATTTTTTATTAATGAATATAAAGTTATCATATTATTAATGTTTAATAATTAGAAGAGAGAGATTCGAACTTTATTCTTTAGACAGGAGATCATGCATTAATCAATGAGCCAAATACTCGAGTGCATCATATTATTAATGTTGAACTTAATAATTTGTCCACTCAAAAAACAATTTTCGATCCGCCTTAATAAAAAATTACCCTGACTGAATAAAAACAAAGCAGAACATAAAGGAAAAACCCATAAAATTTGTGTCTTGTTATAAGAAAAAAAGGACACTTGGTCGATTGTCATTAAGCTGCTCCAATTTCCAAATATGTCCACATCTAAAGAACGAAACAGCAACGATGGCAACATCAACGGTTGTTCCTATAAAACCTGAGAGTGTTGCATCTTACAAATGCTAAAACAACTCAAGAGTTTTCCCTCTTTCTGATTTGTTTTGGGCTTCTTTGTCTGTTGAAATTGACACGTAAAAGCTGTGACTCGTTATTAACCAGGCCTCCATCTCCTTCTCCGTCAACTTTTCTTTCTTCTTCTCCTTGTAATAAACTCTGCCCCATATTCGCATTTTTTCTTTGCCTCGGTTTCTTCGCTGTTGGCCTATATAAACCCGAAGGTCAGCTTTTTCGTGTACCCAACAAGGCGAACAACCTCTTTTCTTTTCTTCTGGGATTTTCATTTTTGGTTTCTGGGTTGTTGTCTTTAAGGTTTGGTTCCATCTTGTACACCATATTTGTCTCATTTCCTGGATTCATGTTGTCTTGAAATTTTAATGTTTATTTGATTTATGATAGAAAAGCCCACGCCGATAATGTTGAATTTGCGTCTTTGACTGGGATACCTTTTCGATTCTTGGATCTGCCTGCTTATTTTTCAATATAGGTTATTTGCTAATTATAGTGTTTATGATCGACTTCCAGGTAGACAAAAATTTGTCGTTTCTTCATTTTTTTCTTATCTCAAATGAATTGACTTTTCTAGTGTTTTGTGGTGGCGTAGTGATCCTAGAGAGGTCGATTGTGTTTACTGAGCTTGTTGCCTCCCCTTGAATGTTGTTGGAGCTTGTTAAATGATTAGGTTGTTAATCTCTCCTAAGTCTACTTTAACTATAGATTTAGAATGAATACAAACCCTTAATGGCATAATTACGAGTTTCCTGATAGCAATCATTTGTTCCAGCCTCCTTTTCTCATTTGGTAGGATGGAAGGGCAAATGCACTATTCTTGAGCAAAACATCAGTTTGTCAATAATGAAGACTTTCTGCTGTATATTTGTGCTTCATTTTGTCAAGTTATGGAAGGTGTTCTTCTTACTACCTGCTTATAATGAACTTTCAGAATGGCCAATGCTATGTTGCACCAAACAGTTGGTAGTCTTCACCTTCTCAGCAATTCTGGAATTCATTGTGAAGTTGGGAACAATTCAGTAAGGTTGCTTCCCAAAGGTTTTAAGGTGGACGTTGGGTTCTCAAAAAGAGGGACTTACAGTTCTGGAGAGAGGAAATTCAGTGTTATTCAAGCCTCAGCTTCCCAAACTTCTGTTTTTGATCCTGTTTTATCTCCCTCAAAAATTGGCACCCATGAATCTCGCAAGAAATCAAGTAAGCCAGACCATTGTAGACATCGTTTCATATTTAATTTGCATTATAATAGATCAATGCACCATTGTTTCTTCATCACTATAAGCTAGATCCAACTGCACTTTTTAGCCTTTCTTCACAAGTTGTTTGGGTAGCACAAATCCTAATTTCTCAAATTGCAATGGCAGACTGCATAAGCACATTGATTCCCAACTGATGTAAGTGATTTGGTATTTCCTCATAACTTGGGGAACAAAGTTGGGTTCATTTTTGTTAAACCTTCTGATTTTTTCCCCCTGATATTCATTGCAGATGAAGCAGCTTTGATACTGATTCGCCATGGTGAGTCTTTATGGAATGAGAAGAACCTGTTTACAGGTTGTGTTGATGTGCCATTAACCAAGAAGGGGGTGGAAGAGGCAATTGAAGCTGGCAAGAGAATCAGCAACATACCTGTCGACATGATATACACATCGGCACTAATTCGTGCACAGATGACTGCTATGCTAGCCATGACTCAGCACCGCCGCAAGAAGGTAACTTGAGGAAAAATAAATTATATTGCACCTAAAGTTTAGGTGCTAGTGACTGCTTGGTGATACTGGGGACTTGATGCTGTCATCATTGGTCATTGGTAAAATCATGGACGTGGTTAAATGGATTTGAAGTTATTTAAAACCCCATATTTCCTTCCTAACAATCCAAGTGTGGTGATTTTATTGTTCGTCTATTTATTAGATTGATAACCTTTTAACATTGACTGTTGGCAGGTGCCAATTATCATGCATAATGAGAGTGAGCAAGCAAGGGCATGGAGTCAAATATACAGTGAAGACACCATGAAGCAATCAATCCCTGTTATAGCAGCTTGGCAATTGAATGAAAGAATGTATGCACTTTGTCTTTTTCTCTGTATCAAGAAGGATGAAGTCATATTGCTCGTGCTTTTGTGATTGTCCTCTTACTGGATGTCTCAAATTTTCTCAATTTTATTTCATGAATGATTCATAAAGTATCCTTCCTGTGCAGGTATGGAGAATTACAAGGTCTTAATAAACAGGAAACTGCAGATAGATTTGGGAAGGAAAAAGTTCATGAGTGGCGTAGAAGTTATGATATACCTCCACCCAATGGCGAGAGTTTGGAAATGTGTGCTCAAAGAGCTGTTGCATATTTTAAAGATAATGTAACTTCTATATCTGGCTTTATCTGTTATCTAATGATTTTGTCAATCTGTAAGGCCTTAGATAACTTTAGAGATTCAAGTTCTTTAATACAATTTATTAGCACCTCACAACAAATATATGATTTTGCAGATTGAACCCCAACTCCTATCTGGAAAAAATGTTATGATTGCTGCCCATGGGAATTCATTAAGGTCCATTATTATGTATCTTGACAAATTAACCTCCCAGGAGGTATGCACCCTTTTCTTTGTTCCATTCAGGATGTTTTCAGTTTTCCTGGTTCTCTTGTTTTAACAATAAGGCTATATTTGAATTCTTCATGAGACAGGTTATCAGTTTAGAGCTATCAACTGGGATTCCCATGCTTTACATTTTTAAAGAAGGAAAGTTCATTAGGAGGGGAAGTCCTGTAGCACCAACAGAGGCTGGAGTCTATGCTTATACTAGAGTAAGCACCTTTCTGTCTGTATTATTCTTGATCTATTATGGACCTGTATGTAAGTCCATTTACTCTGCTGCTTCTATTTATATGCTTTTGCTTCCGTAGCATGGAATTGATAGGTCAATTCAAGGTTATAAAAAGACTCAGTAGGTATTATTTCATTAGTGTTTTAAGAAGGAAAGGAGATAAAAAGGGGCATGGAAAGCATGAAGCATTTGGGCTTTTGGAATATTTCATTGGCTCTTGCTTTAAAGTTTTGGAGCATCAGGAATAACCTTGGAACTTCTGTGCAGAAACTAAGGAGTTAGCTGTTCAGACTGGTCATACAAATTAAAAATGCTTCTATCATACGATATGATTTCAGGAATAGTGACTTAAGTTTTTTTTTTTTTTTTGAAAGGTAATTGTGACTTATGTTGTCTTATAGGGAAAAACATTTTGGGTCATATTATTATAGATAAGAATCATGATTTCTTCCTCTTCTCAACATTTATTGAATAATCTTTTGTTTGGAACTAGTAGTCTTATGAAGCTGATGTAAAAACTATACTTGTTTTGTGAAGTGACAGACTGAAACATGATGGTACATGGAAATTAACTGATTTATATGAAAGGAGCTTTTCTGGTTGAATTCTTAGGGTTGACATTAATCTGGAAATTATGCTTTATGTTCTTACCTTTGGTATTATGGGTCTTAACCTCAAAAGGAAAAACTAGAAAAGTTTCAGTAGAATTAATTATTACTAGTACTATCTATATCCTCTTGTTTTGAGGGACTTATTCTGACCTTATTAGCTGGAATTATTAAGCTTAATCGAGGAAACTAATCGTTCTGCCAATTGAATTTCTACAGAGGTTGGCTCAATACAGGCAGAAATTAGATGAAACGTTGCATTGACATTTCCTGTAAGTATAGGTAACATCAAAATCTGGCTTTCATTTTTACTTTCTTCTGTGTATTAGTATAGTAGCCCCCTTTGCAACTCAAACAATTTTACACATTTTTTTAATCTGTTTTCCAGGGGCTTCCTTTTGCATTACCATCTACAATTAGTGTTGGTTATAATGTTGGACCAATAGCTCAGAAGGTTAGCTGCCGTCCCAGTTGATTTTTCCTATGGATGCGCCCAACCTACTAGTTGCAAGTCCCTGCCTACGTCCTTAAAAGTTCTGGTTAGGTGTCTGTGTCGAAGATACTGAACATTCATACCCTGTAATAGATATACTGAAATAAGCCTTGTTTTATTTGATTTTATTTTTTTCAGTCTCTACGGTGCTTTTAATGATTTCAGTCATTTGTGCTTGTATCGAGAAAATATGGACTGGAAACTCGTCTTTTTATCCAATTTGATTACTTTCTTCCAAGTGCTATTGCATCAGGTTTATCCCTGGGCTCTCTCTCTGGATGGAATGTAAAGAAAGAAGGGAAGATGGTTCGTGTATGTAAAATCCAACAAGACAAGCAGTCAAGCATTATTCCAATGCCAAGGAAACCTAAGAACAACAAAAGCATGCTTTGTATGCATCCAACCCATCTTCCCCAAGAGTGATGAGGATTTTTTTTTTTTTAATTATTTTGGTTATGGTGATCTTGTCGCGACAGAGTGAAGCCCATCCCTTTCAGGATGAAATGCCAACAATTTTCGTTTAAAATAAACCTCATTTATGGCGGCTGCTGACTAATACTAGTAAGTGAGAATCAAACAAAGTTGCATGCCTGAATGCCATCTTGATTTGGAAAAAGCATAGGCTAATTCTGCTCAACTGATGCATTAGCTCGGAGCAGATGTCGGTGCTATGCCCAAATGGGAATGGACGATCCGAGACGCAGCCTAATTGAGCTTATCCAGCTCCAAAACCATAGCTGCGGCACAACCATTTTCCAACTGCACCGACATACAGCCTTTAAAATAATGGGCAAAATGAGCTCTAAATAGCTATGGCCCCTCATAATTAGTTATTATTTATATAAACTTTGATATAAAATATTATAACATATAAATTATATATTTAATTATATATATATATCATTATGAACGAAGTTTGTAAGTTTTAATATTATATTTGTAAAAAAAATAATGATAAAATTTTAATCCATTAAATCAAAATCGAACCAATCAAAAAAATTCTATATTTGATCGGTTTAATCTTTCTTTATATTTGATTAATTTTAATTAATTTTTAAAAAATAATTATCTATTTGATCTTTAAATGTAATGAACCAAACAACTCAATTCACCCATTTGCTCACTCCTACCTTATAGGAAAGGAGAGGCTTTTTATAGATGGAAGCAGGCAGTGCCCACTGCCCCTCCCACCTTTTCTAGTTTCCCATGTGAATGTGAAATGGGGGAAAAAGACAAATCTCATTTGTCACACCTTCTCCGCTTGTTAATCTTGGACCCCATAATAATTGTTTTACGGCAAGATCTCAAAAGCTAGTGGATAGATTTTAATCTTTGAATGATATGAATATTCTAATGAAAAATATTGGAACTCGGAACAAATACTACGAACTTAATATTAGTAGATTAATAATTAGGGATGTGCATTATTGCGTCCATATTTGAAGAACCCACATTTTATTTTGTCAAATGTTAAAACAAGCTCACGAGGCAAGAACTTTCAGCTAATCATGAAGATCAAAGAGTTGGCTTAAAAGGGATAAAAACAAGCTCTTATCCAAGGAAATTCATATTTCTAACTAAAAAAGCAGTCAGTCAGCGAGGCCGCATACAGTCAGATCATCATAACTTATTACCTCAGCCAAGACAGGCTCAAGCTTCGATCCTCCTTTATCTAATGAACTTCCCTGGAGCCATTATCACTGCCCTCAGTAACCAAGACTCCTTTATTGGGAGGGAGGCCTTCTGAATCTGAAACATGACTCAGGGAACTGTCTACCTTGTCATTGTCAGAAGCATCAAAATCAGAGTTTAAATTGACAGAACTCAAATCAACCGAACACGTTGGTGCAGGTTGTGGAGCTGCTGATTGAGGATTTTCCCTTGTCCAAAATGCGGGAATCCTCTTGTCATCTTCCCTCATCCTCTCGGCATACTTATTAACGTCGAAACCTGAATCATCATTCCCGCCAAATGCAGACTCTAGCTTCTCCATATCAAAAAGATCCTTCACTATTTTCTTGGTATTGAGATCATCAGAGTAGGCAAATTTTACTTTGTTCTGAGTCTTGGCCTCTAAAAACGGTTTGACCACCTGCAAAGGAACAAAGTCCCATTGGCAAATCAAACTCACATATAAGGCAGAGACTAATGGGATATAACAGCATAATAAGCTGTCCTTAAAAATATACAAAACGAAACAAAAAAATGGCACTGAACAGCATCAAGAGATATCTTGGATAGTCAAAGACCAAAAAGGCTTGCATAGTGCCAGGGCTAAGTGTAGGAATGAATTTAAATTTCAGGTTTATATTAACATGAAAAACAATTGGCATAAAACAACCAGAGTGCTGAAATGTCTCACACTAGCATGGGCTGAAAACCAAAAGGAATCATGTATCCAAATTCCATATGAAGATATTAGCAACCATCATCTATGCTTAAAAATAAATCTTTGTACACAGTGCATATTTGTGAGAGAAATACAGAGAACCCAAACTCACGGATATGATTTATGTTCTTGAAAAGAAAAAGCAGGGGAAAAAAGAAAAAGAGCCAAAAAGGTCAAAATGGGTTACCGTCCAGAATGGTTCAAAGAACTTGGGAGGGTTGTATAGTATTGCCACACCCAGGCGCTCTGGATAATGGTCTTGTAAAACATGTGCTGTTTCCCTTGTCAACTTCACTGATATGTGTGACATGTTGAAGCCATTGAAATCTATCAACCAGACCATCTGCTCCTGGTCTGGTGGAAGATTTACAATTGCATTCTCCATGCAATAAACCAAATACCTAATCTGTCCTTTTGTCGATTTTGAGTTCTGCAGTCAAAACAAATTTAATTAAGTTGTTAAGGCTAACCAATACATGGCTAAATGGTATGCCTTTCAAACTTGAATCTTATTGGCAGATATGGTCCCAAGAATATGAAATGAAAAAGTATCTTTTCACTACTAGTTGCTTCATGGTTGACTACACAATAATACAAACCCACTAATCTGTAAGACAAACATGTCATCCCACTAATACTGTTGGCAAAGGACAACAGTGTTCTTATTAACAGCTTAAGAGGCATTGAAACATCCTATGGTTGGGACAAAGATGAGACACCATCATGACCAAAAATCTTAAACTATTAGATTGGGGTGTATCTTGTATATATGTCCTTTGTTCCTTTATTTTTTTTCTGTGATGCAGGATATCTCCAAACATGAACTCTAACACCTTTCGCTCAAAATTGCTTCAATATTTATGTAGTACCGATTTACTAATTCCATAGATATAGAGGTAAGCATGTGAGACATAACCTGGCAACTGGGTCTCATGACAAGAACCGTTCTTCCATGCTTGTCTACATAATTTGATCTGTAGATCTTCCCCGTCTCTGCTTCATGAGCAACCTCCTCCTACATCAAACAAAAAGTTTAACATTGTAAAATCACCATATGTCAAAAGAAAAAGGTTTGACCTGAAGCAGCTGTATATTCACACAGAAAAGGACAAAGCTCCTGCCAAATAACCAGAGTTCAGTCCTAAAAGTAGATTGGGCTTGGGTTACTCTCTAAGGGTTAAATCCAGGGCACTTATGTTCCTAATTCAAGGAATTATTCTGTGTATGAAAACAAATGCAAAGAATGCTACCACTAAGAAAGATCATCATGCCTTAACTGATTATCAATAGCGCAGTACACAACCCTATATTTAAAACTAAAAAGGATAACCTGTCACAAGCAGAGTGAAAAGGTCAAATCCTTAATGCATTTGGTACTTCCTATTCAAAACTACAGCTAATTTATAGGAGAATGAATTGTGGCATACCCAGCGAATCTCTTCTGGTTTGTATTCTGCTCTCCATTTTAAGGTCTCTTTAAGCATTTTAGTTGCCTTCTTGACATTCCAATTCTGTGCCCTTAAATATCTTGCAATGGCTGCATCAGAACAATAAATGGCCAACTTCTCAGGCAATGGTCCTACCAACCTTCTTATCTCATTAATCTGCAAATATCAAAAGGTTCAACTTTACTCTCCACAACATCCAAGTAGCATTTTCATGCTTCAACTGTCAAAATCTGTCTAGGCCAAAATGAAACCTATGAGATACTAGCGATAGGGGATCATATCAACAGAAGATACCTTTGACTGCTGCTCTTCAGATGTAAGAGACTTCTCGCAGCCATTTGAAGAAGATTTCTTTAAACCCGCACTCATAGTTCAATAGATGTCTCACTGTATATTTACAGTTAAATGCTTCAGAATTGTAGTATCATCAATCTCAGTCTCACTACATCCACAATTTGTGTTGCAAGTGCAAGCTTGTGTAAGAAAAAGCAAAAATCATTATCTTATTTTCATGAAAACGAGAAATTGCATAAGATCATGAAGGATGCAGATGCGTGAAATAACTTTCTTCTCCCACTAAAGCTGAATAAACTTTTCATATTCCATCATTTTTGTATATAAATGAAATGCGAATTCAAAATTATCAGATACGCTTAGCATATATTTCTTCGTTTGCATGTGTTTGTCAACCCTGCCTTAACTATTTATAACAACAGTTAGCATAAGACTGCTTCTTACTACAGCTTTTCTTTTCTTTTCTTTTTTCCTTTACATCCTTAAGAGACCATCTCTGTCACAGTGTGAAATAGCTGACAAGATTGCAGTGCTCTTGCCAGAGATAGACAAGTGGAACCATTTTTAGTTTCTTCTCTCCCTTTCTTTCCCAATTAATTGCATCTAGGAATTGTTCTGTAAGTTCTCTTTGGATCATAGCAATTTCTAGCAACTATCCATAATAGGAAACAAAATTACTGCAATTAGTGAATGATCCGTTTGATCAACCAAGTGACTTTAACCACACTCTACTTCTAAGTGCACTGGAACCATGTAAAATGGATCGACTTCTAGATTGCAAACCCAAAAACGTTGAGCCCTTCTCTAAGTTAATTATCTTATATAGCAAGACATAAACGCGAAGGTACTGGGATCGATTTCGATCGACATTAACATAAGCTTTGCTAACTTACCTCCGCCCTCCCCCCCCCCCCCCCTCCCTCTCTTTTTTCTTTTGTTGGTCCAAGCAAAGAAGAAAATATTCTAATGTGGCATAGAGTTGTGCATCTGGGACTGAAACAATTCAACGAAAACATTTCAAACCAACCATAAGCACAGGGTTCAAGTCACGTTGTTGACAAATCTAACCCGCAGATTTAGTTTATTTGATATGAACGAGTCCAACCAGCTTAAATATGAAGGAAAAGATAAGAGAAAATTTCTGCAGTTGAAAGTAAACAAGATGTCAAGATCCAAAGACCAAAAGTATGTTGCATTTATGGTAAATAAAAACGGGTAACGAACCTGAGCAATTCAAGGAATAATGGAATAAGGACGGATCTTCAGAAGGCAAATAGAGAGAGAGAGCTTGGGAGGGCGCAAACTGAGATGGTAAAAACCATACAGAAAGAGTCAACTCAAGCCCAGAAGAGGGTATCCCTTAGAAATAGGAATGGTGAGGTGGTTGCTTAGGAGAGTTTTGGTGGAATATTACTTGGATCCACTCATATGCAATCGAATCAAGAAACCGGGAAATTTGGGTTCCTTTTAATCCCCCTCCTTTTGTTTTTTTCTGGCTTTTGTGGAATAGTTGTGCAAATTTAGTGAAATCGTGATTGTTTTATGGTTCGGACTTTCTTGGGTCACCATGGTAGAAAACGGGGGTGTTTACATTTAGGTGAGTGGTAAATGTCAGAATCAACCTTAGGGAGGCCAAGAAATATGACCAGTAACTAACTTGTGGGAAAATGTAAATGGGGGTGGAATTGACATTTTGTGAGATAATATAAAAATGTTTGGGAAAGCAGACAAAGCAAAGCTCAAGGATACGATCATAGATTTTATCAGATAAAAAAAAGGGATTATAATAATAGGCCACGAATGCCCTCTGAAAGATTTCCAGATCCCATCGGACCCCTGTTTTTATCTTTAGTATCCACAAGGTTTTTTAAGGCCGCTGGGTTAAGTCGGGGTATTCATTTTTTCTTTTTTTGGGTTTTCCTTTAATTTTGACAGCAAAGCTTAGAACATTGAGACATTTTCGTTGCCCCCACCCGCTTTCCAGTCCTGTCGGTAAGGCGTACAAAGCACGTGCCTGAGGAGCAAGAGGACAAATAGTGTCCAACAGAAACGAGGAAGCAGCTATCCTAATTGTCTAGTGCCTAGTTCGAACTTTTAAATTTGAGCATGCACTGATGCTGTTCATTGCTCATAATATTATTAATTTTTCCCATTACCTTGGGCTCACCCACCCTACACTACATCATCCCAGATGGAGATAAATCATTTTATTTTTTTGCTCCATTCTTTATCGTTTTCAACAAGTTAGAGAACAAAGATAGACAGAGGCGAGACATGAGAAAGAATTCTATGATTCCACAGTTGAAGGTGTATGTACAAAGTCAGTTAACGTCATAATTGAGGAAATACCCCTATGGTATGAGATTTCCTTATACAAATTCTGTACTATTCTTCCTTCTCTCTCTATACAGAATTTTGGAGGAAAGTGATTCTACCTAAGTCTTTGCCTCAGACAACAACGAACAAGGAAAAACGAAAAAAGGAACAAAAGAAAGAATATTCAGTTAACCAACCCCGTATGAATTTTGCAGACCTCAAAATAAGTCACCATAGTGCACCTGCATGTTCAAAGAATGTACACAGCAGCTTCCAACTGTGTTGATTCTACAATAAACATCCCCTTCCCTAGTCGTCCTCAAGAATTTGCAAGCATTTGCAAATTTAATCATATACAAAGCATCTTTCCAATATGACTGATCTGAATGAACACATCCCCAAACTGACGAGTCAGCTGCACATTGTGGAGAACGATATTAGTGTCAATGGGCACAAAAAATTTAGGATGATTTGCCCAACTGTATCAATCAAAGACTTCATCCACGTAATGGCAGAATGGGACAATTTGCTCTCCATTGTCTAGTTTAAAGATCTTGGAGGGGCAGAACGATCCTTGATGCCAGCATTCAATTCCTGGATTACACACCATAGATTATATGTAAAACAACCCTAATGATCACAAATGAAACTTTAGATTAAAAGTTATGTCCACTACTTTAGCCTGATGATAATGATTTATTTCTTACCTTTGAGGCCTGTATGCTGGTGGATCTAGGGAATGACACATCCTACCCCAAAAATTATCCACCTCCTTGCAAGAAATCGCAGGAATCAATTTCACATACACATTTTTAACAAAGTAGCCAGAATTGAGCAAAAGTTCATTGGTGCCCCTTGCGAATCTGCTCATTTTGTTCATCCTACGGCAATTATCAGACACAAGTCCATCACCAACTTGTAATGATGTGAATAGCTGAACGGATCAAGAGCTAATGTACTCAATCCTTGTGGAACCAAGAGCAACCATCACAAGGATTAAAAATAAAGTTTTTCTCCAAGGCTCTTCTGTGCACAAACAATTCGCAGACAAACAATCAATGGCTAGGAATCTCTTTTTCCCACAACACCAGCAGAACTTTGCTTCTTCTGTATACCATATTGCCAGGCCTCTCTAGATTTATCACCTGACTGATCAAAATCATCCAAAGAAGTCTCCATTGGTGGCTTAAATGGCCGATAATTCCCGTTCCTAGAAATTACAGATGTGCCAGACTTATCTTCATCTTCTGATGGTGTTCCTGCCCTGGAGTCCATATGCATATCTAATGATCTGTGTCTTGGTCCAGCAGATCTTAAACCCCTCATATTAGAAACCTTACCTTGGGATGGAGGATAACCAAGTCCCCTTGGCCCTGAAAAATTGGAGAGTAACTCTTTTGGGAAGTCTTTGGGAAGAGAATCCATGTCCATATAACACTTCCTAGCTTTGGCATCAGCAATTAAGGCTGCCCAGTCATCAGATTGCACCAGAGCATTGGCATTACCCATAACCTGTTCAAACACTAATGTTAATACAAGAAAATAAACACAACATCAAGCAGTTGGAGAATGATCTGAGCTAGAATGTGATAGCATAGAAAATTAGAAGAAAGAACTCATACCCACAAAGCCCTTCTAGCACGAGTAAGAGCAACATTCATTCGACGAATGTCTGCAACAAAGCCCACCCCATGACTTGAGGCACGCACACAAGACATAATAATAACATCACGCTCCTGGCCCTGGAAAGCATCTACAGTATTAATATATAGATCCTTTCCTTCCTCTGATTTTATAACACTCTCAAACTCACGTTGTAGGCATTTTAGTTGCAACTTGTATGGTGTGATTATACCCACTGTGATTTTTGGCAAACCCAAAGATTTTACAGTTTTCTGTAGGTGCTCGTACAAGCGCAAACAAAACATTGCTTCATGCACATTCTGATACGAAACGGATCCACCTCTATGGGATTCCCGGCCATGCATAATATCATAGAATAAGTAAGGTTTAAGTAAAGGGTCCTTGTAGTAAACCTCGTCAGGTAACTTGGCAACACTTTCACTATCAGTAAGACGTCCTTGGTAAAAATACCTAGAAGGAAAATCCCTAATTTGCGGATGCATCCTATATTGCACAGATAACAACATAGTTGGGCATCCTGCTTGCTGGAATCTTTCAAAAAGGCTTCTACTGTATAAGAGGGTCCCAGCAGCCTTACTGATGACTGTTGCAGGAAGCTGCTGGGGATCCCCAACAAGTACACATCTTGCTGCACCGAGAGACAGGGGAGGAAGTACTGCAACTTCACTGGCTTGAGCAGCCTCATCAATAACAACCATATCAAAACCATGGGTAAGGCGAGAGAACAACTTACGACCACTACTTGAGACAGTAGTGAAAACAATCTCAGCCTCATTGGCAAAACTCGCCTCAAGGTTAGCGCGGGCTTCTTCTAAGTTGAAGTTACTACCAACACGGAACCTGGCTTCTAAAATGAGCAGGCGAGACATCTCAACTAGAACCTTATCTCTGTTTTCAACAGCTGCTGCCAGGTTTTGTAACAATACGTCACGGTTCTGGTCCCGAGCAACAAGAATATCAGGGTCAACACCTACCGATCCTTGGGACCGAACAGCAGCAGCTGCAGCAGTAAGTTCCCTTTGAAGAGAAGCTATCTGCTGAGATAACATAGCTTCACGACCCCTTAAAGTGTGCATATGCCCTAAAATTTCTTCACGACTCTTGAGCAGAAGTTGTTCGGTTCTCCGCTCAACAGAAACTGCCTGGGCAGCCCGTGTTTGAGAGTCTACCCCAACTCGGGCCACATCAGGACGGTAGATTTTCATCTCACCATCAATAAATCCTCGATCAAGAACACGTGCAAGAAGCTCATCAGTTGCAGCATTAGAAGGAGCACAAACTAACATTCTGGGTTTTGGGCAGAGTTTTGGAAGGGTGCGGAAAAGATTCTGGTCCATGTTCTGAAGGACTTCATCAATCGATCCCATCGCAACATTGTCAGGATTGCTCTCATTGGCTTGCTTATAGCTCTCAGGTGCTAATTTCTTAAGCAAAGAGGTATAGTACTGTTGATATTGAACCAGATGGATAACATTTAGCATCCCCCAGACTGTATGTGTCTTACCTGTTCCAGGAGGCCCTTGAACAAGAGTAAAAGGCCATGGCTCTTGCCTCTTTGTGACCCCACTACTTGTTCCCGCAGCTGTATGCGTAGCAGCCCACTGGATTGCTGCAAGCTGAGGCCCATTAAAGGTCCTATGCAAATAATCCACAAAATTTGGCGTGAAGCATTCAGGCATAGCTGGAGTTTGCTGTTCATATTTTGGAAAGTGATCTCGACTTGGTTTAAGGATTGCATTTTGCATCTGTGCACAAGAGAAACTTTGTTAACCCTAGTAAGACACATCAAGCAACAAGGACTACATCTAGCTGCACGAATCTTAAAAAAAAAAAATAAGTACCTGGGAATTAAGACGGCAAAATGCATGCAAAGCCACATACTCACGCTGGGTAGTTGCAAGAGATCCAAGTACAGTTAGATACCAGATAGCCCTGGATTGAAGTTTCCGCAGAATATGATCTTCATCAACCTTGCTGTAAAAATTAAGATTTTATTTTGACATTAAAATACAAAATGGGGGAAAATTAGTGCTCGTGGAAATTTGGCTAATCTTTGCATTAATCAAAGGTAGTTCAAAAGCCTTAGGACACAAGTACTTTCAAAACCACACAATATCAATGAGGAAGTAATATTTCTCTAATTACCTGTTTGAATCATACGAATCTCCAACATAAAAGTGAAGGATTGCACCAAGAGGATCACGAGTATCGATGGGTATGTGTCGCCTAACAGTACCAGCCACACGTCCAATGACCTCAGCCTCCTCATCTTCTTCGATGGATGAGCTGTTGTTCCGCTTGGTTCTAACTGCTTTATACAAGAAATAGACATTCCTAAGATATACATGAATCTGTAATTTATTCCTAAATAAATCTGAAAAGAAATTAGTCATATTCCACTATCATACCTGATCCAGGTCTTGGGGCTGATAAAACTGCAACATCACCCTCCTTAAATGCCCACTTGCACTCATTAGCAGGAAGAACTATCACATCATACCATCCTAAAACAACAAAAGGAAATTTTCCATCAATCAATAAACCAGCAGAACATTTACTCTCAATCCCAAAAGTACTTGTCAACATTTCTACTCTGGAACCAAAAAGTTATCCAGAATCACAAGTCAAAACTAATGGTCAAACTTAATAACCCCATTACCTACAGTAACTACTTTATCAACTACAAATAAAGACTACAAAAATGTATACTAATAAGTGTAATGACTAATCAGGCATCCTTACCTCTTTCTCGCCTTTCAATGTTTTTGATACGGACCATTATATGTGTGTCTCTTGAAGCTGATTCAGCCAACTCTTCCCATGTGCTGTACAGTTGTGCACGGCATTCCTCAAAAAGCAAAGGCTCAAATACTCTGACATATTCTTCTACAGATTCAAACCGCCCGGGAACACACTGGAGTTCAGTATCCTCTGATGCAAAAATTTAATAAATCAACAGATGAAAAGATAAAAACAAACAAGATAGAGACAAGTACAAATTAACCCTCAAACCTAACAATACTATCATGGCACGGTGATTACTACCATTGTACCTAGAAATGATCTAATACAATCTCGAAACTGCCAACCAAAGAAAAAAAGATCAAAGTAGAAATTCTTCAATTGCTTCACAAAATCAGTTATGTTGCTTAAGGAATCCATGAATGAATCTTCAAAAGGTACCGGGCCAGAAACAAAGAAAGAAATAGTTATGATCACATATTTTACATAGCATTAACTAAATATGCCTTCTTTTAAAATAGTGTATCAATGGCTTCAGAAGTCCTACGAATTATTGGGGCTCAATTTAATAATATTCAATTTCTAAGGCTTAAAAAATAGTAGTTAAATCAAGAATATGTACCCAGAGAAATCTCTTACGACATGCATGTGCCCAACTATAAAAACTTCAATGGCTCTTCAATTACAAAAAATTCCATTAAACACAATTCCACTTCAAGGGTCAATAATTGAGTAAATGAGTAAACTAGGAAACCCCGCAGATATGCAACATGAACAGTCTCTACAACAAAAATTCTCTCAGAAGTAACCAGACCATGAGAACTACTGCTAATAGATATTGCAGATAAATCAGCAGCAACAGTACAATTCAAAACCAGCTTTCAGAATAAAAATATACATCTCATCACCTTCCATGTCCTCTGAGCGTTACCATTCTCATAGAGTGATAATTGGAAGGACATGGATAACTGGCATGAGAAAAATAATAAAAAACTGTAAAAGCAAGCAGGAGGAAAAAAAAGAATATGAATATCTGGATTCAAGAAGTTCAGAAGTAGTCAATGGCTATCCATAAACATATATGTTACCTGGTACATGCCAAAACTTTTCATTGGTCACCTCTCGTATAAGACGTTCCACAGATGTGTCTTGATATGATGTACCAGCAGCAGTTGCCTTTTTAGAAGGAAGATGTTTCTTGTTTACTATCTTTGAATCCATAGAGCTTTGGCTGATTGGAGCTGGCTTTCTATTAGAAAACGGTGAATTCTTGAGCTGCCTTGAATCTATAGGTTGCTTCCATGAACTCTGTCTTGGAATGGGTGGTTGATGAGCCTCTGAAAGATCACTGTCACTATTTAACCTCCTAGGCCTGGCAAGTATTCCAGAATTTGTATCACCATTACATTCAGATAGAGGATCACATGACTCCACTGTAGGATTGCTTCCTTCAGTACATGGTAAATCCACTTGCTTCTGATCCTCATTTATAGGCTGACCTTGCTTTTCTCCAACACGTTCACCAGGTGGAGGAATAGAACGGACTTCTTTCACAGTACGAGTAGTAACTGGCGTTGGAAAGTTCTGCCTCCTTGGAGTAGAAGTTTTTATGGGGCCAGCTTGTTTGACATCTTCCAAATTAAGAAACATGGTCTTCCTATTGCGTTTCTTTCCCAGCATTGCTTCTTTCTGTTGGTCTATCTTCCTCTTTCCTGGATTATTTGCACACTTAAGTGCATGACTAGCTTCAATACCTTTAACTTCTCTTTGTTTTGGCACCAAGCCAGGATCTTCTTGACCATCAATGGATATATCACCTTTACCATTGCCTTCTGAATTTCGACTGTTGTTGCCTTTCTGATCATTCAGAATTTGATCCATTCTTAATGGAGAATGACTCTTTTCAGTGGCACTAACACTTTCAACAGTCACACCTGAAGCACTAGAGTCCATCACTTCTGGTACACCTTGCTCTTGTGAAGCTTTTACCTCTTCAAGCAAACTACTATTTCCATATGCATCAGCAGAACCCTCAGCATCAGACCATTCACCTTCTTCTCTTTCCACAGCTTGAGCATTTGCAGGACCCAGAACAAAGGAAGCTGCTGCATGTGCTTTTGTCTCACCAATGTTATTTGATTTTGACGATGATGATGCCAAATTGGAATTCTGATCTCCTGCCCTCTTGGGTTCAACACCTACTTCAGGGTAAGGAGAAGCTTTAGGTCGAATAAAAGGCTGAAAACCTGAACCAGATGACGCATGTGAGAAAGCATTGTTATTTACTATTCCTTGAGGACCTGCTGGTGTCATAAACATGTCAGAAGCATGGAGATTTGCAGATGGAAGTGCCTTTTGTGGCTGGAAGCAGGCAGAGCGGTCACTCTCCTCATCGTCTTCGGCCGGGGGTTCATTAAGATCAAATAATAGTCTTCCTCGGGAGCCCATTTCATATATAAATGCATACAAGCTATATGACTATTCCAACACAATGTAACTGGGTCTACTTGCGTTTTCGTTTCAGCAAAAAATGCACATGACATACCAAACTGTACATATAGTAAAGAATCATCAGCAAAACTAATAAAGATACCTCTAAAAGCAAGGTAGCTTAAGCAAACAAAGTCCAGTTAAGAAACACAAGTTGCACATCTGGTTAAAAAAACAAAGAGACTAGATTTAGGAAACAAGGCAATGTGTACTTGCAAGTATTTCAAACCAAAAAGTATGCAAACCTTCATAGTGAAACAAAAACCAAATGACAGCCAGTTTGACTGCCAAATCAACACATCCAGGTACATATACATAACTTTTATTATCAATAAAAAAAATAAAAAAAAAAACCTACCAAATCTACCATTATTGTCTAAATCACAATATGCATCAAAATCATTCAAAACAATACCTAACAAAAAATAAAACGTAAGCAATCGCAATAAGGCAACAAAATTACTTTCGAGGGCGCAATTAAACTCAATCAATAACAATAGACAATCTATAGTACTCACACCAAGCAAATAATTTCACCTAATTGTATGCAATGTGAACATTACAGTAAAAACTGAAGAACTTCACCCCCCCCCCCCCAACCCTAACTAACTTCAAATTTTAAAAATAACTCCAATCCGAACTTAACCAGAATCATAAGATCCCTAAACTTAGAATAACCTAAGCTTAATCTCGATAAGCACATAATAGTTTCACCTAATTAACCCTCAAATCACCGCCAGATCGAAACCCCTAGTCCAATAAAAAACCTAGGGTTTTAAACAAGCATAACTTTTAAACACTCAAGCTCCATTTTCAATCATCTCCTTTTAAATCCGCTAATTAAAAAAAATCCATATACTTAACCCTTTCGCAGATCAAAATAACAAAACCTAATAACTTGTTAAAACCCGTCAAAGATAGGTTATCCAAACAATGCATTAATCCAAAGGTCAAAGTCTCTGATCTTCGATTCAACAACGTCTAATTTCGTTCCTCCAACATTTTTCCAATATTCGAAATAAATAAATCCCAAAAACTTTAAAAAATAGGAAAAAAATCAGTTGAGAGAGAGAATTTCCTTCTCTGTAATTTTTTTTTTATTTTTATTCTTTTTACCTCTTGAGAGCTGCAGAGAAAGTATCGAGCCAAAGAAAGATAGAGAGATTAGAGAAAAATTCGAGTAGAGAGAGAGAGAGAGAGAGAGAGAGAATGAGGGAGAAGTTCTTTCTCTATTGGAAATGGAATGCAATATGCGACGGGAGAAAACGGGTTTATATAGGAAATAACGAGCCCATCTACCCGGCCGGTTTTTTCTCCGTTCACCGTTTAATTATTTCCCCGTCATCTTTTCATAAAAAACAAAAAAATAAATCCCACGCCTTTTTTTTCTTTTTTAAAAATTTACTTAATTTTATTCATCCTTCCTGTGAAACGAATTTACTTAAAAAACCCTTTATTTGAACCGACAGACTAGAAGATCTTGAGATATGGATTAGGGGTAATGTTGGGAATTGAGGAAGAAGCCTGGATTTGTTGAATTAACTGCGTAGTTTGCTTTGCGTGTATATCACTCACAGGGAAGAATCCTGCTCTTTCCTGAGCTAACGTTAGTTGATATTACACAAATAAGATGGGGTGCACGGGGACGCCATGTGATCATCGGGACAATTGTACCAGGGGAGAAGCTTTATTGTGACACGTATTTTGGTGACGAGAACCTGCCATTCGAGGGTTAATTTCGTCAAGACGGAGTCTGAGCTATGGCAGCCAATTGCACTCCCACGTGCGTTCGTAGGCGAAGGGTTCGTCACCGTCCTATCATATGACACCTAGGTGTTTTCGCGGTTTCTCGCATGTGCGGCCGATAGCGACCCATATTTACGAAACTGCCACTATTGATTGGGTCGTGGGGCACGCGATGGTCAGGCGCGTGGGAGTGTGGGACTTTTGCTCAAATTTTCAGGAAAAGAATCGAAGAACAATTTACAGTTTACTTTCTTTTCTCTCTAATCCCCTTCGCTTCTTGGTAAAATTACGTCCCCTAAAACACTAATCCTTCCCCCCTTTTCTACTGTATTTATCAATGCTTGCCTACACCATGAAATGATTCATGAATCTTTCAAGTAACCCAGAAAAAAAAAGGGGAAAAGAAAAGAAATAAAGAAATAAAATTATTAAAAAGAGAGGGTAAAAAGAGTTTAATGGTCATGAATCATGAGTCATCTGCCATGACTTGAAAAATCAAAAAGTGACCATTTTTAATGCATGTCAATCAAAATTACTATTATGTCCTCATTTGATGTCAATGTTTAGAGAATCATTTGACTTTTTCATATCGATAAACTTACTCAAATCATAACCTTTAAGATTCAAAGCATGAAAACTATAGGGCTTTGTTCCCTTTATTTGATAACAAAAAGAAAAAGAAAAAAGAATCCTTAACTACTAGCTATATTACTAGTTAATGCATATAGACTACAGTTGCTTAAATAACTTGGAGATAGAAATTGACCCATGAGTTGATGTTGATGGCTAAAATTTAATATCCATGTAAACAAAGTACTGTAGATAATCTTTTTGTTTTTGTCAACTTTGGTTGAATTCAGTAATTTGACATTTTTTAATTAAAAAAAGCTAATTTATTAGTGTTATCATATTCTATTACCCAAAATCAAAATTATCATTAAAAAAAAAGTAAAGAAGAAGAAGAAGAAAGACGATGCCTTTCGAGTTTCGAAAAGGAATATAAGTTGTATATATCTGACTATTTTAGTAGAGGCAAAAGGGAATAATAGATCTTCATTAGGCAAAAGAAATGAAGATGACAATGCCTAATGTGCACTATATGAGAAATAAAAGGGTATTTTCGTAACTGTAAAACTTTTCGAGGCATGAGATTAGCAAACCTTTTTTAAGCAGATAACAATCAATGCGAAAAGGATAAGCATATTGGAATTTAGCTAAAAGAAAGGAGTTTAAAGGTTAAAAAAAGTAAATCATAATGACAGACTCCCACTTAGCAGTAAAACTTTTTAACCGCTAAAAGATAAAAAAAAATTACAGTGCTCCGCGGCGTGACTAAACTAACCTTATAATTTTTGGTGGGCCATGCTCTGTTTGGTAAGCGTCTATATAGTATATTTATTAAGAATCAGATTATTAACCAAACAAAAGCTCAGAAAAAAAAAAATACAAAAAGCCAACCCTAACCTTGCCATGTGAGTCGAGGTTTGGAGTTACCACCGACTCGGACGAGTTGACTGGGTCAGCATCCATGATTTGATAAAATAGAAAACCCATAGAGCTTCCGAGTCTTGGGCCTGAGTTCAAGCCCTTAACCTCTCTATGATTCATAACCATCAAGTACATCAAAGAAAAAATGGAGCTTATACCAAAATTATTGGTCTGTAAATAGTTTGGTCAAGGTGATGACGTCACAGCCATTACCTTTTTTCTTTGTCTGTATAAATAAAAAATGTCAAAACCCATTCCTAATTTGAATTAATTGTACTGAATAATTGTTGTTGCAAAACGATTTGTCACGTGCAATTACTATGCAAATGCACTCTCTCGTGAGCAGGCTACGCCCTGTTGTTTATAGGTTCCCTGGAATTTCAAACTGGTGGCCAGAATTAAAAAGAGTTGGTGAGATTGGCCAAATTTTAGCTGAAGCCCTTGACATTTGTTCTCGGGTACTGCTGATAGTACTGGAGTTTGACACATAGTTAGATTTTGCTTCAAAATTCGGTAATGTACAGTGTTTTTCATTAAGTTCTGAGATTAATGTTTTGAATTGATCTTTGTACTTATCAATTATTGCAACACGTTGGCTAAACCAATAAAAGAAAGTACTGATTAATAATGGGTTTGTAATCATAAAAATAGATTAATTTATCAGAATATTTCATTATTTGCTCACGAAATAATCTTTTTTTTTTTATTAATTTTTAACTAATTTAAAACAAAAATTATATATAGTTATTCAAAGAGGAATGATGAGATAAGAAATTGAAACTTTTATCATATAGTTAAGTGATTCCGAGGAGGTAGAGGTAGAACCCCCCAACCATGGACCAAGGATGTGGATAAATAAATAAGAATGGAGGCTAAGACTGGAACAGGTGTGGTAAGGTTGAGGAAGTATAACAAAGTACCAGATTGAATTGACGTTGGCGTTGCTAATAAAGTAGTTTAAAGCAAATCCCCTTTGGTTTTATGTGAAACAGACACCAATCATATTCTCCCAAACACATCACATGATGAACAAAGGAAGATGCATGCTAGTGCCTTATTTTGACAAAGATGTAGTTGGTAGTTGTAGTTATTGCACCTCACCTTCAGCCCCGTAGTTTCCTAGTTTGGCTACCAAGTCAGGACAACCAAGGAACAACAATGAAAATAAAAAAGGTATATGAAGCACAATAAAACTTTAATTCAAGCTAAGAAGCAATACTATTAGTAACTAAAATTTAATGACAAGTCTTTTTATCAATGGAAAGATCTGCCTTTATTTCTTTAAAATTATGTTTGGTAAAAAAAATTGAAATGAAATGAAAATCGATTATTTCTTTTCTTATATTTCTTAATTTCTTTATTTAATTCTAGTATTTATTTTAGGGTCTATAAGGGCCACGTATTAGTGTACAGACTTGGGCCTAATTTTCATGCTAGTCACTGGTCATGTAAGGGTTTTTTTTTTTTTTTTTTTTAATGTTTTGTGGTACGCACCCGAGTTGTAACCCTTTGAGGGTTTCTTTGATTTACTGTTCTTAGCAATGAGTTCCGTGGTCAACAACAGTAATAATGGAGAACTCATATGATATAATCCCTTCACAACAAAAAAGAACCGAGGACAATGGTAGCAGTTGCTTGGAGGTCTTTGTTGCCTGTAATAATAATCTCTGCTTTTATAGTCTATGAAGAGCGGGTCTCATTTCCTTCTTGCAAGCACCTGCCTGACACCACCAACCATCCCGGTGAACATATTGGCAACGAAGATGGTTCGCCCGAGGATCTTACGGTTATGATGGTCGCTAACTTGCTTTTGCTCGGCTCTGATGCTGGTTTTGTCAACCTCTATTTCAGAGATTATTACATGTCCAAGTTTTTCATGGTCATTCATCCTTTTTTACCATGTTTCCTTTAAGCAGTTTGCAGTTTAAGAGTTCTGTCTCTCATACATTTAGTCAAAGTGGTCTTGTTTATTGAAATTGTTTTCTGGGTGCATCGAATTTTCAAGGGAAATGGCAAATTTTGTTTTGAAAAATGACATGGCCTTGGATTGGGCTTCTGTACTTGCCATTGATCAACAAACCGCAGTCATCTCTTGTTTGAAGTGATTCTAGATAGAGAGAAACAGAATGTGTGTGACGATAAGTTCATTACAATAAGACTTTGTTTGATTGTTGCTGTTGTCATTTGCTTTTGCAATTGATTTTTTCCTTTTTTTTTTTTCTGAAAGTTGCTTATACACTAGTAAAATGTAAAATTATATTTATTAAAGATTGGAAATAGTTAAATTGGAACATACATTCAAATATAGTTTTTCTATATATATATATATGTAAAATTATACATTTAGCTGTTCACAGAATTAAATTTTTTTATTTTTAAAAGTATTACTTGGTTTTGCATCTGATCACATTTTTTGCTTCCGCAAGCAAAAAACAAGTAGCAGAAGAAGCAACCCATAGAGGCTAAAGTTTTGTATTTATAATTTTGAAACTTTGAATGAAAAGATAATATTGTTTACTAATGTGCAATGCAGAAATCTTTCCAGAGTTTGAAGCCTGATATGCTACTAGTCTTAGGAGATGTTTCTGCTAAAGGGTCGGAGTTGTCAAGAAGTAAATGGTTATCGGTGTTTCATCAGTTTGATCGGTTATTGGGACCGTTTCTTGAACTCCCTTTGCATGTTATTCTTGGTGACAGGGATGTTGGAGAGTGTTGTGATCTTGATGCAAAGTCTGTTAATTGGGTAGCTAGGAATTTTCCAGGATTGGATTCATCAGGATGTGGTGCTTTTGAAATTAGCAATATCAGCTTTGTTTCACTTAATGCTGTGGCATTGCTTTGTGGTAATAATAAGCTTAGGTTTGGTGTTGAGAAGGTAGTAGAAAGGGAAAGTGTAGATCTACAAATGAAAACAAAAAGCACAGCTGAAACAAAGGATGAGTCTGGCATGTCTAGGGAGCTGTCCTATGGCTTTGGGTGGAGAGAAAATGCTATGACATCTGGTTCTGGACCGGTGCTAGTACTTCATTTTCCCTTGTACCGGCCAGGAAACACCTATTCTAGGGAAGGTAGTGCTTTCAAGTCTACCATTCATCCATCAGGACATAGTTTAAATTTCGTAGAGAGCAGGTAAATATATCTTATCAGTCTGCACTCTCCATATGGCTTGTGTATCATGGATTTAACTTTACAAGTTTCCTTCTATTTCTTTAATGAAATTATTCCCTACATGTTAAAAGATGCATTTCAGTTGAATTGGAAGATAAGGGCATGGTATTGAACTTACTGTCTTTATATTTAGTTCCCATGGCAAAGTTATTATGGACTGAAACCACATCTCTCTACTACCTAGTTGATCATGTTGGGCCAAGACCATCTTTATTGATGGGATCCTGGGAGATCAATGGGATGAATATTGTTGTTACATAAAGAATATAAGTATAGTTTTACCCATTTTTCTGAGATCTGGATTATCATGGTATTTATTGATCCTGTCAACAGTACAAAGACTTTCTGGGCTATGCATGTAAACTGAATTTTACTTTGTAAAGTTTATAGTTTTTCACTTCTGCTGCCAAACAGTCTGCTTAAAAATTGTTGAATCTTTTCCTTCAGCAACTTATCTGGGAGTGGGCCTTATGATCTATCACAAACTGTACCACCAAATGCTACTGAATACATTTTTCAAGCTCTTAAACCTAGGTAAGCATCCCCTACAGAATCTGCAAATAATTTTTTGCTTGCTTTGTCTTTGCACTTTCTATTGTCACCTAATTGTATGTATGCTTCCTATTATTTACAGTTAGCAATTGTGGTTGAACTTCAATTACTGATAACATTTCTTTTTTCCCTTTTTCCCTTTTGTTGGGGATTATTGTATGCTTGGAACAACTCTAATGCCCTTTAAAAAGCTTGTTTGGTGGATTACGTGTTGACTAACTAAATTCAGGCAAATTGAATATGATACAATAGAACTCATTATTCCCTCCAGACATCTGTGATATTAGATATGGCTGCTGGCATGAAAGTATTGATGATAAAGTAACTATCTTTTAAACTTTGGCAGGGAAGCATATTTACTCCTATCCTCTCATTGCAATCTATGATTTTTCCTGCTTGAGTTTCTTCGCTTTGCATGCTTGTTATGGCATTGTCCATAGCTTAAGGAGACTGTGTTCCAGAATTTGCATTCAAGTTCATTTTATGTTGTGATATCAATTGCTCCCTTCCCATTCATTTGTAGGATTATTTTTAGTGCTCACACACATGAATTTAGTGATCACACTCACCCAGATGGGACCCGTGAGGTAACAGTCCCAGCCATGACGTGGAACGCAAGGGATGACCCAGGTTTTATTGTTGCAACCTTTCGAGGGAACATTAGTGCAGTAAGTGTCACCTATTGCTCTGTCGCTAGGGAATCTGATATATTAATAGTCTATACTTGTACTCTGGTTCTGTTTATAATCCTTGTCATTGTATCAAATACACCACAATTGAAAGATTTTTAAGATGATGATTGTGGCATACCTCCCAAACATTCTGTGTTGTGCATTGTTCACTTTGGGCATGTGGTTAATTATTCAAATTGATCAGCAAAGAGACTTAATAGAGTTTGGTGAAATGACTACATAATCTAAAATCATATCAGGGGTTCACATGGAAGGAAATTTCTGTTTAGAGGCAAAATAAAAAAATCGAATACTAGTTCAAGTGCCATTAGTTTCATAATTCCATTATCACTAGAGCTGATTATTTTTTTGGAAATTGGAATGCCTGGATTTGCAACTAATACATGAATGACTCAAGTGCTCTGGGCAACATGTATTTGGCTAGTGGCTAGTTGGAAATTCCTATCTAGTCATGCTTGGGTTGTTTCTACTCAAATTAGGTAGCGACTGTTTGTTATCAAACTGGCTGAATTTGCCAGCCCCCCTTCCCTGTGGTCAGACGATGATTGTGATCTCAGACGCTTTGTTTTCCACAATCTTTTATAACCCTCAAACCATCGTCATTGGCTCTGCTAAGGTGCTCACCATGGCTACGTTCAGACTCAATTTCAGCCCTTTCTCCTGCCTTCAGATTCACTTTGTGGAACCCAATCAATTGTTTCATGGGATTCCCGCTTCCCACCCTTGCCTGCCTAATAAAAAAGCAACACTTATATCAATAAAAGTGTGTAAACAAACAATTTTTGTTGGCAAATACGATAGAGAGAAAAAAAAAAACTTTGATAATATGCTCTAATAACACTGCGCTCATTCAGATATGCTTCTTTAACGACAGGATCCACACCATTCGCCACAAATCTTGTGACAAAATTATGGTAATAAACAATTGTCCGATTTGACTCGTGCTTCAAAACATATTACAGTATTTTAGAAAGACTTAAGCTGAAGGATACGTTGAAAAAAGAAACGACACATAGATTGTACATGAGAAACGCTTTGATGGAGGATTGATTTCTATAGTTTTTGCTAACTCCCACATAACCTAAGCCTGACCCTGTTTAAACGTACCCATCCTATGTTAGATACGACAAATACAATTATGGTTCTAATTAAAGAAGATAAGTATTTAAAGAGATAAAGAAAGGTTGATGCAGGCTTTAGCTTTACGTTTAAATCTTACCGGCTAAGTGCCATCGTACATTGCGTCAATTCTTCTTCTCCTTTGTTGGCAGCTTTGCAAGGTAGTATAGTGTGATTCTTAGAACGTAGAACGAATGAAATTACGCTGAAACCTTAATGAACTGTGTTAATCAAGTTTTTGGATGATTGCTAACACTGGCATCTGAGTTATAACTAGAAATTGAATCGGGGAGGTCCATTAATTCATTTCAGGAGATATACTTCAAAACAATATGCATAGTAATGTATATATGTAAAAGAATTTCAAAATTCTTGGGAGGACAATGGCCCCCTCCTGCCATGATGCGGCTCCGCCACTAGTATCAGATGAGAAAGCGACTGTTATCTCTGATTCTTTGTCTCCAATGCTCAAGAAATGGGACCCTTCATCTATCACCATCAAACCACCTTCATTTGCACTACTAAGATGCTCACAAGGGCTCAACTCAAATTTAATTTCAGCTCTTTCCCCTGCTTTCAGATCAACACTGTTGAATCCAACCAGCTGTTTCATTGGTCTCCCATTACCAGGCTTTGCTTGCCTCACAAACAGCAGCACCGCATGCTTACCTGACATTTCACCATTGTTTTGAACTCCTACTGTGACTGGGAACTTGCTCTTTTCACAGAGCTCTGGTCCCATCTCTGAAACTGACTTGTATGCCACAGCCATTTTGTCGCTTGACTGATTATTTAGATAGACCTTGTTTTGTGTTACAGGGAGAATTTCATAAGAATAATTTGAGTAGCTAAGCCCATAGCCAAATTCAAAAACCTTTGGCCCTTGGTAGAATCTGTAAGTACGTCCAGGATAGCCTGAAGATGGTTCAGGACGCATTCTCATGTCTGTCATTGGTATTTTAATGAAACTTTGTGGATACCAAGTCATTGGCAATCTCCCTCCTGCATGGAAATATGACGCATACCATAATTGCATTATTATTTATAATGCAAAGGAAGACAAGTAATATTATCCCACAAACTTTATAAATGAAAGTTCACCTGGGTTGTGATCACCAAAAATAATTTCGGCTAACGCCTGTCCTCCAGCTTCACCTGGATAGCCAGCCCATATAATGCTTCCAATGTTTTGATCATTCTTGGCAGAGGATATGTCTACTGGACCTCCACAAAGAAGCACCAGAATGACAGGCTTATTTGCAGCCCTTACAATGCTAGAAATCAGCTTCTGTTGATTTCCGGGAAGAACCAGGTCTACACGATCATGAGCTTCCCTCTCTTGGGTTTGATCCAATCCCATTACTAGTACCACCTGGTCTGCTCCTGCCGCTATCTTTACTGCTTGATCAGTCAAATCAGAAGAACAATTAACTGTACTACAACCTGGGTGATAGTTGGTGTTCTTGATATAACTTTGCAATCCTTGCAATGGTGTAATAGGTTCGCAAGGAGGGCCAGCATAGTTGCCAACAAGTGTTTCTGTGGAATTGGCATCAGGGCCTATTACAGCAATAGAATTAGTTTTTGTTTTTGAAAGTGGAAGGAGGTTGTTAGTGTTTTTAAGAAGGACAATGCCATTGCGAGCAGCCTCAAGGGCAAGATTCAGGTGTTCTTGGGAGCAGACTTGGTCTGAACCAACGTTGCCGAAAGGCTGTTTAGTTGGATTGCCGTTGAAAAGCCCCAGCCTCATTCTAATTGAGAAAAGGTTGTGGAGGGCTCTATCTATTTCAGTTACAGACACTTTTTTCTTTTTGACAGCTGATTCGGTGTAGTTCTTCAAATATTCACCACAGTCAATGTCCATTCCTGTAAAATTCATTGATTAAAATTTTCAGATGCTGTTATCAGCATTCATAAAACTAGGATCATAGCTGGCGTACTTAATCTATTTCTTGAGCATACTCTCCTAATTTTTAGTACCAAATTGTCTTAGCTTCTGATGTTCAAAACAAGCATAATCAAGATGATGAAAACAATAGCACTAGCACAAGTTTAGAATACAGAGTTGATGTCACAATAAAATGCTGACTCCTTACATACCAGCTTTAAGAACATCAGCTACAGCGTCCTCCGGTTCTTTAGCATATCCTTGTTCATCATAAATGATGGAGACAGCATCACAGTCTGCGGTGATGTACCTGAATAATTTGAAACCTAACACAGAATCATCTTTCTGAATGACCTTGAATAGTTTTCTGTATTATTGTCATTGTTATCTCTAACAGGAAAGACTTCTCATTAATGTTATTCCATTTTATTACCCATCGAAACCCCACTGTCCTCGAGCTGTTTTGGACAAGAGATTGTAATCTGCACAGTTGGGAACGCCATTAATACGATTATAAGCACACATTACCCCACTGGCTTTCCCTTTCTGTATGCAACTCTGGAAAGGAGGCTGATATGTATCTGCTAAATCCTGTAGAGTTACCTAAAATCCAGAATAAAAAAAGCAAAGGTAGCAGATCAATATTCAATTGCTAATGCACTTAAGGCCAGAATGGAATCCAGCAAAACAAACAAATACTAATAATAAAGTCAAAAATCAAGTTAAAAAACTTTGGAAGTCACACTTACATTTGCATCAAAGACAAACCGGTTGATTCCTTTCCAGTTATCCAAATCATAAGCTGTAAAATGCTTACAACAAGCTGAAACTTGAAGATTCTCACCAAGCTTCCCTCCTTCAAAAGAGTCCCCTTGTATTCCTCTTACAAATGACACTGCATATTTCCCTGTAACCAATGGATCCTCACCAGGCGTTTCTTGCCCTCTTCCCCACCTTGGATCCCTATATATGTTAATATTTGGCGTCCAAAATGTCATGCCTCTTGCTTGTCCAGCATTATATATTCCTCTAGCTTCTATTCCAATGGCCTGCTAGTAGTCATAAAATGAAAATGAATAATGCAAAGAGGAAAAAACAATTCGTTTCTTTTAAGTTATGCATTTCTAATTTAACTAGTCTTCTTATTAAAAAGATAGAGGTGATACTGAAAAAATAGATAGATAGAATGTTAGTTATAGGACTTGCCTGACCAATGCGGTACCAAAGATAAGGATCAAAGGAAGCAGCAGTGAGGATGACTTGCGGAAAACTGGTGGCAGATTGAATTGTTCCATTGAAACGGATACCTTGGCTTATGTTGGCCACAAAGGCTACGCCATGCAAGGCTTCAGACCACCATTCATAGCCAGGGATGCCCAGTCTTGAAATAGGGGGAGCTGAGTTAACAAGTTGAGATATCTTCTCATCTAATGAAAGTCTGGAGATCAGGTCTTGAACTCTTTGGTTAATGGGGAGTGTAGTTTTGCAAAAAGGGTAGGATTTGGTTAGCGGATCAGATGAGTCACATGAGAACGGAGGCTGATCAGTGGACTGAGCTGAGACGAGCAGCAGTGAACTAATGTGAAAGAGAGTAAGAAGAGGCAGTTTTTGGAGCTTCATTTTGTGACTTTCTAGGTGATGCATGCACTTCTTCTGGGGATCATTGTAGCTTTCCGATTTTTCTGGTTCTCATTCTATTATAGCTTATTGACAAATGTTCTAATTATTTTCTACCTGAAGAAAAAATAATTGCAGGGAAAACGAAATTTTACTTGTATAGTTTGCAACTAAAAGCATCATCAATTTGCTTAGGAGTAAAGCATCAACTTGCATGCAAGGCAAACAAACTGTAGGACCAGCAAGCATGGTCACAAAAAGACCGAATTCTATTGGTGTTTCAGTCAAATCCACACAAATGACCTTATCTTGTGATTTTTGTACATTAAAAAGTATATGTTTCTTATTGCACTATCAGAATTTTCACTCGTTATTGACACTCTCAGCTTCAAAATGATACTTTATTGTATTATTTCTTGATCTTACAGATAATACAGTAAACCTGCAGGTAGCCAATCAAAATTAAGATATTTTTTCCCTTTTTTTACACAGTTTAGGAGTTAGGACTTATAAATGTAACATTTGTAAATTGTCCTTTTAACCTGACCTGGTTCACATCAGATGATTTAATTATGAGCCAAAGTTGTCCAGATTTAGGGGACCATTTAGTCATGATGTTCTGTAGTTTGGTTAACCAGAAAGAAGAAAGCTATTAATTCAGCCTCACGTTTGCTGTGGTTTTGAAGGGTTTTAATTAATGAATATGAATATATCACAAATCAAGGTTGACAGGATATTGCACCTTGATCATAATGGACATGAATTCCGTGAACCCTAAGAGAAGAGCATGCATATATCACATCTATTAAACCAATCAATCATTCAACCACTTTATACTCTACTAATAGAACTCGACGTGCCATGTTTCTATTAATAAAGTGGTGATGAAAGAAGGCAAGTACCAAAATAAAATGTTTCCTGAGCAAGAATTCTTGATGGAGGGCGCTAGCTTAATCCGAGTGGTGATGTGAAACTATCAAGCAATATAATTATAATATGTATCGTTTGCTTTGCCATCAAAAGCAGTATGCAACTTCCGAAGTGGGTTCAATTTCAGATGTACTATGTTTTTCTCTAGGTGCTACGACTACTACGAGGGAAGATAGCTATGGAATGATAATGTCAATATTAAAAAGGATCAAGGGTGGCCAAAAGGTTAGAGTCTGCTTCCCTTAATTTTTTTATAAATATACCATCAGCAAAAAAGGAAAACATAAAATGGTCTTCCCTTAACTACCAAACATGGGATGTTAGAAGCATGACCCTGTTAAAATTCCTGGTCCTATGTTTTGTGATTGGCAAAGTACTGCTTGGCTGACCATTATACTTCATGTTTATTTCCCTGTGTATGCAAGGACTAATAGCCTGAACTCCAGTTTGATTCTGGTTTTTCCTAATATTATGCTTTAACAAGGTCTCCCGTATGACTCCTTATACTTGGAAAGGAACAGAATTATGCTAAAACCTTAAAGAAATATATGGATGGACCCGGAATTTGCAAACAGTGGCATCGACGGTACAAGCCAGAATCTCAGAAAGGAAAGGAAAATTAGCTTGTGGGCTACAATTATTTGTCTCCAGGATTACAATACTTCAGAATGAGAGGCCATTGCCAATAGCGTTGGTTAAATGGCTAAGCCTAGAACTATTTCATGTCAAAGAATCCAAATTATAATACAAATGAAGAGAAACAAAAAAAAAAAAAACAAAAAAAAGGGAGGCAGATATGAATGCAATTCGATCTCAGTGAAGGCAAAATATGATATGGACTATACTGCCAGTGCTACATGTTAATGCTTCGTATCATTGCTTAAGGGTTACTCTGGTTGTCTTTTTGCTTATAAGTTGTTATTTTGTTGCTGAAGAAAAAGAATTATTGGGAAATCAAGATTTCACTCATATCATATGCAGCTAAAGCTTCAATTAGCAAGTGAAAACGATTGTCAAAGGAGACAAGACAGCTTTTTATTGGATAGCTGAATTATAGATAGAGAAACATGGTTCACTAGCTGTAAAACTTCCGTTATTTGGAGAGCTGGTCTTTTGTATCATATAAAAACTGTAATCTCTGATTCTTTGTCTCCAATGCTCAAGAAATGAGGCCCTTCCTCTATCACCATCAAACCATCTTCATTGGCTCTGCTAAGATGCTCACAAGGGCTCAACTCGAATTCAACTTCAACACGTTCCCCTGCATTCAGATTAACACTGTGGAATCCAACCAATTGTTTCATTGGCCTCCCGTTACCAACCTTTGCCTGCCTCACGAATAGCAACACCGGATGCGTACCTGCCATCTCTCCATGGTTTTGAACTCCAACTTTGACTGGGAACTTTCTCTTATCACAAAGTTCTTTTGCAATCTCTGAAACTGGCATGTATCTGACAGGATTTGAGTTCTCAACCATTTTATTACATGACTGATGATTTAAATAAACCTTGTTTTGTGTTACAGGGAGAAATTCATAAGAATATTTTGAGTAGCTTAGACCGTAGCCAAATTCAAAAACCTTTGGTCCTTGGTAGAATCTGTAAGTACGTCCAGGATAGCCTGAAGATGGTTCAGGACGCATTCTCATGTCTGTCATTGGCACTTTAATAAAACTTTGGGGATACCAAGTAACTGGCAACCTCCCTCCTGCATACAAATATGATGAAGCATACCACTTTAGTAATTTTATCTCCAGTACAAGAAAGTTTTATATTACGCCTTTCATTAATCATGCAAAGAAAGGAAATTAATTATATCCTACAGGAACGAGACTTCACCTGGGTTGTGATCACCAAATATAATTTCTGCTAATGCAAGTCCTCCAGCTTCACCTGGATAACCAGCCCATAGAATGCTTCCGATGTGTTGATCATATTTAGCAAAGGTTATGTCTACTGGACCGCCAGAAAGAAGCACCAAAATGACAGGATTCTTCGCAGCTCTTGCAATGCTAGATATCAGGTTCTGTTGCTTTGCTGGAAGAACCAAGTCTACACGATCATGATCTTCCCTCTCTTGGGTTTGATCCAATCCCATTACTAACACCACATGGTCTGCGCCTTTGGCTATCTTCACTGCTTGATCAGTCAAAGCAGAAGAACAATTAACTGCACTACAACCTGGGTGATACCTGGTGTCCTTAGCATAGCTTTGCAATGCTTGCAGCGGTGTAATAGACTTGCAAGGTGGGCCTGCATAGTTTCCAACAAGTGTTTTTGCAGAATTGGCATTAGGGCCTATTACCGCAAGGGAAGTAGTTTTCGTTTTTGAAAGTGGAAGGAGTGAGTCAGTGTTTTTTAGAAGGACAATGCCATTGCGAGCAGCCTCAAGGGCAAGATTCTGATGCTCTTGGGAACAAACTTGGTCCGAACCAATGTTGCCGAAGGGCTGTTTAGTGGGATTGCCGTTGAAAAGCCCCAGCCTCATTCTAACAGAGAAAAGGTTGTGAAGGGCTCTGTCTATTTCAGATATAGGCAATTTTCTCTTTTTGAAAGCTGATTTGGTGTAGTTCTTTAAATAGTTACCACAGTTGACATCCATTCCTGTAAATTCATTGATCAAAAGTTCAGATCAAGCTATTAGCATCCATCAACTAGAACCATTTCTGGAAATTTAACTTGGTTCTTGGCATACTGTCCTAACTTTTTGTTCTAACAATGCCTAGCTTTAGATGACAAAAAACCAGCATATTGTAGATAAAAATGACGATTAACACTAACAAAAGTTCAAAATATAGAGTTGATGTAGCAGCAAAACTGCTCCTCAATACCAGCTTTAAGAACATCTGCTACGGCATCCTCTGGTATTTTAGCATATCCTTGTTTCTCATGCATGATGGAGACAGCGTCACAGTCAGAGGTGATGTACCTGATTTTTTTTAATCAATAAAAGCTCAGAATCATCTTTCTAGAAGAACATGTTATTTGTATAATTAGTATTGTTATTGCCAAAAGGACAAACAGCCTTGTCATGATTACCCATTGAAACCCCACTGCCCTCGGGCTGTTTTTGACAGGAGATTGTAATCTGCACAGTTGGGGACGCCATTAACACGATTATATGCACACATTATCCCACTGGCTTTCCCTTGCTGTATGCAACTCTGGAATGGAGGTTGATATGTATCTGCTAAATCCTGTAAAGAGACCTGAAATCCAGAAAAAGGGAAAAAAAAGGTAGCAGATGAGTAATCAATTTAATGAAATCTTTCAACTTAAGCAAACGCAAATGAACAGATAGAAACACTAGATCAAAATAAAAATTTTGAAACTTATACTTACCTTTGCGTTGAAGACAAATCGGTTCACTCCTTTCCAGTTATCCAAATCATATGCAGTAAAATGCTTGCAACAAGCTGAAACTTGAAGATGTTCACCAAGCATCCCTCCTTCAAAAGAGTCCCCTTGTATCCCTCTCACAAATGACACTGCATACTTCCCTGTAACCAATGGATCCTCACCAGGCGTCTCTTGCCCTCTTCCCCACCTTGGATCTCTATATATATTAATATTTGGTGCCCAAAATGTCATGCCCCTTGCTTGTCCAGCATTGTATATTCCCCTAGCTTCTATTCCAACTGCCTGTATGTAGTCATAAACTGAAAAATGAATAGTAGAAAGACCAAAAGAAAAAAAGTGTTCTTGTCTTTTGAGTTATGTACTTTAGTTCAATATAGAACAGTACTTATAGGACTTGCCTGACCAATGCGGAACCAAAGATGAGCATCAAAGGAAGCAGCAGTGAGAATAACTTGAGGAAAACTGGTGGCAGATTGAATTGTTCCATTGAAACGGATACCTTGGCTTACGCTGGCCAAAAAGGCAACACCATGTAAAGCTTCGGACCACCATTCATAGCCAGGGATGCCGAGTCTTGGAATGGGAGGAGCTGAGTTAACGAGTTGGGATATCTTCTCGTCTAATGTAAGCCTGGAGATAAGGTCTTGGACTCTTTGGTTGATGGGAAGTGTAGTTTTGCAGAAAGGGTACGATTTGGTTCGTGGGTCAGATGTGTCGCAGGAGAATGGAGGCTGAGTGGAGTCAGCTAAGACGAGCAGCAGTAGTGAACTGATGTGAATGAGGGTAAGGAGAGATAGCTTTTGGAGCTTCATCTTTGTGACTCGTTTGAGTAGAAACGAGTGCAGAGGCAAGGCAAGTGTGGGGGGCTTTGGAGCATGTCTTATAGGACCAACAAGGTCGCTGTTAGCTAGACAGGTCCGACTCTTGCTGTTTAAGTCAAACATCGCAACAGACCTCAAATCATGATTTTTATGAAAATAAGACAAACTCAAGAATTTCACTCTCAACTTTAAAATCACAGATCCAGTTGTAATGTTTTAAGAAATGATATGCTGTATTATTGATCGATCTTACAGATGATATATTAAACCAGGTTAGTAGTCCCCAGTACGCAAGAAATTTTCCATTTCTTATACCCAGTTTAAGATACGTAATGAAGATGTAGCATTTTTGAACTCGATCCAGCTTTAGCTCTGATTTATATTGGATGCTTTGCAGTGTAAGCCAATATTGGTCCAGGTCCAGGGGACCATTTTGTGGCTTTCTTTAGCGATTATGCCTCTCTTATTTAATCAGAAAAACAAAAGGCTGTTAATGCAGTCTCACTGTTGATAGCAGTAAAAGAAGGCAATACCATAATAATACCTGGAAGCAAATGCCTAACAGAGGATTCTTACTTATCCAGTGTTGGATGTGAAAGCATCGACTATAAGGCCTTCACTAGAGAATACATCGAAGTTAAATTGCCAAAGTGAGTTTAATTTCAGATGTATTATGTTTTTCTGCGCAGTAATACTAAAAATTTAGACATTAGTAGTAAATAATATTTGATCAAGAGTGGCCTAAAAGTTAGAACTGCTTTCTTGTTTTAAGGTTGCTGTGCTTAAGTTCAGGCTAATTACATGGACGTACTGCTACTCTTAACAAAGACCACTGAGCAATTATTCTAGTCCCATTTGTATCTAATCATTGTAAACAGAAGTTAAGTCTTCTACTTTCCCTTCACTACTTATGGTGTTACAATTTAAACTTCAGATGAAAAAGAAACTGGATTACAAGCACTATCATTGTCTGTCTTCCAATTCCATACAAGTAACCCTTCACAAAATATATATATATATTAATTCCTCAAGTAGAAGGCATCCTAAGCAATTGTTTGGTCTGGAAGATATCTTTGTGCATCTTGGAAGGTCAAGATGAGCTTAATCTGAAGATTGGCTTTTCTGAGGGCCGGCCAAATAAATGTGTGATACATTGCATTCAACCGACACCTAGAAAGTAAAACTATTATAAACAAAGTTTCTTCCTAGAAATACATAATCCATATTTATATCTCATGTACTTGATAAATTATTATGGGAACTTGAGGCCCACATTTTGGGGTTGATCAATATCAGAAGAAACCTTTATCCACCTATATCAAATTGTAATAGTAATTGGGTGTTTATCATCTCCTACAACCAAGAAATGTCTGCCTTCTTCAATTACCATCAGACCATACTCATTGGCCCTACTTAGATGCTCACAGGGGCTCACCTCAAACTGAATTTCAGCCATTTCCCCTGCACTTAAAATCACACTTTGGAATCCAACCAATTGTTTCTTTGGCCTCCCATCGCCATGGTTTCCATGCCTCGCAAATAGCAATACTGGATGCTTACCTGCCATCTCCCCATGATTTTTCACTCCAACACAAACTGTGAACTTCCTTTGATCACAGACTTCTGCCCCCAACTCTGAAACTAGCTTGTATCGTACAGAATCTGAGGTCACAGTTGTATGAAAACTTGAAGAATGATTCAAGTAAACATTATTTTGGGACACACGTGTGAACTCATAAGAATACTTCGAGTAACTGAGGCCATAACCAAATTCGAAGACTTTGTCTCCTTTATAGAATCTGTAAGTGCGCCCAGGATATTCTGAAGATGATTCAGGCCTCATCCTCATGTCTGTCATTGGTACTTTGGTGAACTCTTGTGGATACCAAGTTACTGGTAATCTCCCTCCTGCATAGCAACATGTAGTGAATCATCATTTTAATCATAATATTTCTTCAGGAATAGAACAACATTGGTTCTTTCGCATAGACAAGAGAAACACCTTCTCCTTTAACCATGGTCAATGGCTTTTTACCTGGGTTGTGATCACCAAAGACAATTTCTGCAAGTGCAATACCTCCTCCTTCTCCTGGATAACCTGCCCAAAATATGCCCCCGATTCTCGGATCATCCTTGGCAAAAGATACATCAATTGGACCTCCAGAAAGAAGCACCAAAACAACTGGTCTCTTTGCGGCTTTTGCAACACTGGTGATGAGTTCCTGTTGCCTCCCAGGAAGCAACAAATCAACACGATCAAGCTCCTCTTTCTCTTGAGTTTGGTCCAATCCCATTATCAACACAACATAATCTGCCTGTTTTGCTATGTCTACTGCTTTGTCAATCACACCAGTAGAACAAGAAACTGTATCACAACCAGGGTGGTAAACGGTGTTCTTGACATAGCTTTGTAAAGCTTGCAAAGGAGTCACAGACTTGCATGGAGGGCCTGCATAGTTTCCAAAAAGTGTTTGTGGGGAATTGGCATTAGGGCCTATTACAGCAAGGGACATGGTTGCTTTTGGAAGTGGAAGAAGTTTTTCTTCGTTCTTTAAGAGGACAATGCCATTACGAGCTGCTTCAAGTGCTAGAATCTGGTGCTCTGGGGAGCAAACTTGGTCAGTCCCAATGTTGCCAAAAGGATGTTGTGCTGGATTTCCATTGAAAAGGCCTAACCTCATTCTAACAGCAAATAGATTATGGAGAGCTCTGTCTATTTCAGATTCAGGCAGTTTTTTCTGCAGAACTGCTGATTTGGAATATTTCTGCAAGTAGGATCCACAGTTGAGATCCATGCCTGTAAATGTTTGTCAAAGAAAAACATAATTGCATCTATTTGTTGTATCCACAAAATTCTCCTGATTGAAAGGTTAAATGAAATTCACCTGCAGTACAAATCCATCTGACAGAACAAAACTTAAACATTTTCTTGGGATGCAGTAGTTGGTTTCTAATTATGTTTCATGCTATTCCGATAAGCCAGGGATCAACAAGTAGTTTACAACTTCCACCTAAGAGACTGCCTCTTTGTTGTCTTTCACAAAGGAAAAATGAGAAACTAAATAATTTGTATAAAATGCAAGTTTTCAACTAAATCACATTAAGCACTTCTAAATAAACATTGTCACAATTAGCATCGTCCTTCTAAGATCTCAGTTTGATTGCAGAAATTACGTATAACAAGTATCACCTTTTAAATTCTCTTATGATGCTTGTCATAGAAATGATCAAAGATGAATTATCAAAATTTCATCACATTTTTTTAAATTTTATCCCTACACATTTTTCACAGCAGCATTTCCAGCTAGAACTCAAGGTGAAGAAAATGTTAAAAAGACGATTGCTAGTCATTTCAATATTTTTAATTTTCCCTTCTTGGTAAAGAATTGCAGCAGTCTAAGCATCCAGAAGAAGAAAATAAGACAAAAAGTATTAGAAGGCTGCTGTGAGCAAAAGCCCCACTCACAAGTATTCGAAGGTATGAACCCACATGGGCATCACATTCACAGTGGTCCACTATCTAAGATCCAAAATCCTAGAAGATACAGTAATTGTGTGATGACGATGAAGAGGGCCACAGCAAAGAGAAAAAATGTGAAAATACACAGGAAAAAATAAGTAGAAACACAGGCACATGCTGCTGCAACAATACAAAGGATGACATTACAAGGGCTGAGGTCCCACATACCAGCTTTAAGAACATCAACGACAGCATCTTCGGGTGATTTGGCATATCCTTGATCATTATGGATGATCGCGACTGCATCACAGTCCGATGTGATATACCTGATTAAAATTTTAAACCAGTGGCTAGTGGCCATTAGAACAAATCATTTTTTCTAACCTATTAAATTGTCATTGAGGTCTTGACAAATGACAGGAAAAGAATATGCACTTTATTGAAATAAATTACCCTTTGAAATCCCATTCTCCTCTCAATGTCTTGGATAAGAGATTGGAATCTGCACAGCTTGGGACTCCATTCACTCTATTGTAAGCACACATAATGCCACTGGCTCGCCCATCCTGCACACAGCTCTTAAATGGTGGTTGGTATGTGTCGGCTAAATCTTGCACAGTAACCTACAAATATCCAAACAAAAGAATTACACCTCATGCAAAAGTTAAATGCTTATCTGCTTCAGCGAGTTTATGAAATTAGAGAGTAAAGTAGCTTTTACTAAAGTGAAATAACAACCGCATTTTCCTCCACTAGAACAACTTGCTTCAAGAGTTTGTCCTCCAACCAAGGTAGGCAGACAACAATGGAATCAAGTTCCAAGGTATTTTTTTTAAAATCAAATTCCAACGTACTAAAAATCTATCTTTCTAATTTTTTGATCATGCCTTCCTTCTCAAGGAAATATGATTAAAAACAATACCCATGAATCAACGCAAAGCCCAATAAAGCACATCCACTGGTCTTACTGTCTAATTTTCTGATCAAATAAAAAATTCATAAAGCATACCTAAAACTAGAAGGAATCTTTGAAACATGCCGCAAAAATACACAAAATCAGAAAAATGAAACAACATTGGCTAAGACTTACACGAGCATCAAAGACAAACCGGTTCACACCCTTCCAATTATCCAAATCATAAGCCGTAAAATGCTTACAACAAGCTGAAGCTTGAAGGTGCCCATTGAGCTTCCCACCTTGAAAAATATCCCCTTGAACGCCTCTCACATACGACACTGCATATTTCCCTGTAACAAGTGGATCCTCCCCTGGAGTCTCCTGCCCTCTCCCCCATCTGGGGTCCCTAAATATGTTAATATTCGGTGCCCAAAATGTCATCCCCCTTGCTTGCCCTGCGTTGTATATTGCTCTTGCTTCTCTTCCAATCACCTTCGTTAACATCATTATGATAAGCAAACTTATCAGCGTTAAAAAAGTTAAAAGTATTGAATAAAATTAAACAACTAAATTTTCATTGAAGTTTCTAGACTTACTTGACCAATGCGGTACCATTGATAAGCGTCAAAAGAAGCAGCAGTGAGAATGACTTGAGGGAAGCTAGTGGCGGCTTTTATACTACCATCAAATTTGATGCCAGGGCCAACATTGGCAACACCATGTAATGCCTCCGACCACCATTCGTAGGCCGGGATACCAAGCCGTGGAATTGCAGGAGCTGAGTTAACAAGTTGAGAGATTTTCTCATCTAATGTCAGCCTGGAAACAAGGTCCCTAGCCCTTTGACTGATAGGCAGTGTGGTTTGGCAAAAAGGGTAGTTTTTGGTCGATGGGTCCGATGGATCACATGAAAATGGAGGCTGAGTGGAACCAGCATGGATGAAAAGTAGAGTGAAACTGATTAAGGAAACGAATGAGAGTTCTTGCAACATCATTTTGAGAACTGAGAAGTGAGTGGTGAAGCAGAAGCTGAAGCCGAAAGTACTTGGAAGTTCTGTGAGAACTAAGAAGTTGCTTTAGTTTGATCATTTGTCAGAATTGAAAGACCTGATTGCCCTTGGCTAACGGAAAACAGTCGAATTGTCCTGTCATTTCGCTTGTTTCTACCTTTTTGGGTCACAGTTAACGTTAACATCTCGAAAGAGGGTGCAGCTTTTGGTCTCTCGATGTTTAATTAGGCCTTGCACTCGATTGGGTGAATGGTGAGGCAAAACTTTTCAGTTGAGCAGTCATAAAAGCGTGACCTGTAAACGTTACGGCGTTAGAATGAAGAAATTCGCGGTTGCTTTCCTTAATAATTGGTTGGAGCCCATCATCTTACAGAGTCTAAATTCGTACGACATTTGGGAACAGAGCATCATCCAAAGTCCAAACTCACATCAAACGTCTCGTGGAATGAACAATCAAAGGGTGGTTTAGGTTTTCCATCTTTTACCCCCAACACATTAGTAGGATTTAGGAAGTTCATAGTATATGATAAATGTCAATTTTCCATTGTACAATTTTCTTTGAGATGAAATTTGTTGTATAAGTATTAGAGATAATGATTTATTAGATTAAAATGAGAACCTACGACAAGGGATTCTTTACATCTGCTCGATAGTTTGCACATACATGCATTGTTTCATCTTTCCCTCGTTTAGTTTGGACAAATTTGGTTTAAACCCATACATATAATATTTATAATAATAATAATAATACTTTTTCTTTTTTTCTTCAAGGAAGAAGACTACATTGATTCAAGTTTATATAAAAACACGAAAGTTAGAGGAAGGTAAACAAAGAAATATGAAGAGGATCGTCTTATAGTGTAAAGTCCACAAAGGGCGGTTCCTTTATTGCACAAACTTTTTTAAAAGGTCAAGAATCCGATCATGGGCGTTATCATGATTATTTCAACAAGACGAATGGTTTATATGGATAGGGGGACCCCAAATTGCAAGTGATTTTTTATCGTTCATGGCTGAAATTGGCCATTCCATCTACCACCACTCTTATCTTAATTCTTGTTTAAAGGTACAATTGATACAAGTTTAGTTAAAATAGTCACATAAGAAAAACTTCAGAAAAGTTTAAGTTAATAATATTTGAAAATCAAGGTTAACTTGGTTCCAATTTGATCAAACTTCATTTTTTAAATCTGAATTTAGCATAAACCATGAAGGAAACCTTTCCAAACTAACTCATCATGCATTCAAAGTATTTTTGATAGGATGTAACCCACTTTCGGATATCATATCCACATTTTGTTTTTCACAAAGATTGAATTTTGATTGATAAAGAAAAAAACTTCTCTCTTTACCAATTGGATTAACTCGGATGGGTAAAATTTATTATATTGAACATTTGTCTCCTTTGAAGCCTTGACAACATGAAAAAAAGCTTTGATGAAGAGAACATTCAAACAAAACCAAGCCAGAAATGGATTTTCGTTGCATTAGTGGTCAAATCTTCGATCTTCAATACTTGAAATTCTTATGTAATTTTTGGATCCGACGTTGGCCCAATATGCTGGCCCTTCATTTGAGTTGGCTAGGCTAATAACAGGACTTGTGGCCTAGTAAGCTTGCCTTCGGTTCGTGCTTGCTGGTCCTCTAAAAGCCCGCACACGGGCAAGGCTTGGTGACCAGAGCCCACCTTTTTCTTCTATCTTTTTGGGCTTTAATTATGTAATGATCATATTTAAATTTGTATTATTTTTTTTGAAAGACGAATTTATAAAAAATAAAAAAAGGACCTAAGTTAATTAGCCTCTTTCTCACAATACACCAGTAATTTAGATAATGGTATGGTATTGCTCCACAAGCATAAAGCCAAGAGATTCCTCCTAGTTTTTCTGGTCCACTCAGACTGATGTAAGCAAAGAAGATTTAGTAAAATTTGATTAAATGATGCAAACTGCTATGTTTGTATGCTGTCATTTTGAAATTATCCTTCGTTGCAAAAGCCAATCCCGTCATTACAAGCAAACTTGTGTTGTATATTTTTGCCATAATTTAACTTATCCTATTTGTTCCACCTACTTTCCTTTGCTACATATTTGAATGTCGGCAATTGAAAAATGGCAAAATGTTGAGCAAGTTATTGATCTGGTATTAATCTTGCGTAAGATTACTGAGTTAGTTGATCCTCAAACTACACAAAATCTTGCTATTTGTAGAACTGGGGCTAACCCTTCAATTAAGGTAATGCTTGTTGAACAGGCTGCCTGCTAGAAGATGGATGCAAGAATGTTACCAAGGCCTTTGAGATAGGAAATGATTCCTACATTGATATGCTCAGGCCAAGAGACGTCAACAACAAGTTTTTTTATTTTTTGGTGGAGCGAATACTAGATGCTTTAAGCTAATGCAGTAAGCTTGGGTTATAGCTCCTTTTGTGTAATTTGTAGTGATATTAGATCTCTTTTTATTTTTGTGTGATTTTGATGTATGTTTTGGTATTAGGTTTAGAATTAGTTGGTATTTTAATCAATGGGTAGGTATATTTGGATTAGAATTAGTTGGTAACTTGATGAATGGAATAAGCTTTTGCTCATGGGTTGGATCTTCTCATGATAATGCTTTTATCGGTTTGAGTAATTAAGTTCTTTTGTAATTGTATTATTCTTTTTCTCTTCATAGCTTGACTTCTTATACTCTTTTTCTTCTCGTAACTTGACTTTTTACTCGACTTGAAGGCTTTTGTCAACAAAATTCAAAACTTTTTATGACATGCAAGCTTTTGAAACTAATAAACTTTCTATTTTTCAAAAAAAAAAAAAACAATACTTGTACCTTAACTCAGTTAATTTTGGAATCTTTTGCCTCACCCACATCTTTAACTTGAGATCAATAAGTTATAACAACAATTAATTAACAGCTATTAGTGAAGGTTTGTTTAGAGCTCGTTTGGACTTATGAAAAATAATAACTTTTAAAATTAAGTTAAAACTGTTTAGTAAGTTGTTTGGTAAAATAAATTATATAAGTTTTAATTTTAATTAAAATTATCTTAAATGGTATTAATGTTATCTTCAATCACGAACAAGTCTGTTTGAAATTTATATACGATTTTAGATATTAAAATCAAAAAAATTCATAAAAAAAGTAATAGTACTAGATTTTTTTTTTAAAAAAAAAAAGAGAAAACATTTAAATAGTATCTAAACGCAGTTTTGAATTTTGGAGTCTTCTTTTCTTTTAATATTTATAAAAACAAAAAAATTCTAAATTTTGCTATTCTGTTACTAAGTTTTCTTTTTTTTTTTATAATTTTTGTTAAGAGAGGTAGAGGAGAGGGAGATAGTAATTTTACGTTGGAGAATGGTAATTTGCAAAGAAAAGGAGGGGAAAGGAAAATTGATTGAGAGAAAGGTATTTCTTGAAAAGCTGACGCATTGTTAAAAGAAAAAAAATTTCAATTCTTTTTTTTTTTAATTTTGTTCTTTAGAAAAATAATTTTTTTTAATAACTTCTTAAAAATCTTGTTTGACATGATTTTTACTTTAAGAAATAATTAAGTTGAAAAAAATCACACAAAAAAAGTAACTTAATTTTTTAAAAAATTAATAGGTTTTTTAAAGCATTACACTTATATTTAACAACTTGACTTTCAAAATTGGAAAGGTCAATGAGGAGAGAATTATTCTTGATAATCTTAAATCTTAACATCAATTAAAAAACTTGTAATTAATATATTATTTTTAAAATTTTGATATAAAATAATGCATAAAATGAAAATATTTTTTAATAGAACTTTAATAATCGCTAACAAGTATCTATATACATAAACGGGAATCTTTTCCAAAAAAAAAAAAGGCGACATTAGCAATATCTTATGGTATTTGACTAAGAAACATTAACGGAAACCAACGGTGCTTGTAAGATTTTGATGGGCCAACCCTTGAATGTCATTAAGCTGATTAATTTAGTCGGTGTGAAAACTTTGGAGCTTCAACCTAAATCTTGAAACCGTGTTCAAAACTTAGTCCCTATTGGTCCACTTGTCCAACTGAAAATTGACTAAAATATCGCCATCGTGATCCTTAATTAGCCTCTGGCTCCAATATTTTTTTTTTATATACAGGATTTCAATCTATATATCTCGTCCCTTTGAAAATATTAATTACTAGAAGATAGTTTTGGGTAATGAAAACGATGTATTTGGAATAGTTTTTCCTGGATATAAACCACAATAAGTTATTAGTTATAACATTCTTGGATTTGGTAAACAGCCAGCATGCATGGAATGTCGACAGGGACTCGAGATGATATAATGTGTGAATGTAGTATCTGCATATGTAGATATGTAGATATGCATACACAAGATGATAATCTACTTTGGGTCGATGGCTAGGATTAAGATTTTTCTTGCTGGCTTCCTTTAGTTAAGATATGATTAGTTCGGAATCGGAGTTTAGCTATGGAAAATGGGCAAAAAAACTATCAGATTTGGAAACCAGTGAATCAGTTCACAGCACCATAAAGTTTTGAAGAGAACTCGACCTGTGAAGGTTGACATATTCTGAAGTTTTGTTTTGGCAACAACAAAGAATGTTTTTAGTATTCTTACCATCACAGAATTTCATTGGCTGAATAAAAACCATTGACATCTCAATCAAGGATCTCCTTCTACAGTTACTTGTGGACAAAATTTATATTTCATGATAGCCTCCAGCAAAAGCCCAATTTGCTGATTTTGATATCACTTCCTGATCCTATCCATATCAATTCTATTCTTAACATTCTTAGATTTTTTTTTTCTATCAATAACTTTTTAGATGTCTCTATTGTTAGACAATGGTATGAATTATGTGCAGACATAATTATACCTCTCCCCCAGCTAATGTTTTTACAAAAGTCTCCAGTCAACCCTCTTTAATGTGCATATATATATATATATATATATAAGAGAGAGAGAGAGAGAGAGAAGAAACGAACAATTATTT